>NC_043004.1:33173940-33186440 GCF_006345805.1 Octopus sinensis
TCTTTAGGCAATTATTGTTTTGTTTTGTTTTGTGGTTTTCCTGTCTTTGCTAAACGAGAGACAAACTCCATTAACAACAGTCAGCTCCTATTTGGTGACACAAATAACTTTTTCTACATGGATTTCCACCAATTTCGCTGTCAATACAGACATAGAATCCTCTCAAAGTGCCAGACTACCACCACCACCACCACCACCACCACTACTACTACTACTACTACTACTACTACTACAACTGATGCTGCTGCTACTACTACTACTATGGCTAAGTACTTGAATTTCAATTTTTCAGCCAACAAAAATTAATTAAATTAATTTATCGTCTGAAGCTGTAGAGTAAACTAGATGTTATCACAAAATAATACACTGTGCAATCAGAATTTATCCAAACCAACAAGTCTACTGAACTGTTGTTCTTTGATTCAAGCAACTCAGAAGATATTTTTCAAACTCTGCTAATATTCTAAAAGGATTTTGTTAATTACCTGAGAGGGGTCAGTGTACGAAACTGAGAAGGGAGGCTCTTCCAGCACTACAAAGCATGTAGTCTCATGTCCAGTTCCACTGCATGGCACTTCAAGTGAGTATCTTCCAATGTAGTTGTAGGCTGATGAAAGATTCCTGTGTAGATTTGGAAAACAGAAACTGAAAGAACCCTGACATTTGTGTACACCTACACACATACACACACACATCTTGACTTGGCTTCGCTGATGAAGATTAGGAAGGCCATTGTCCATGTTGTCTACATGCTTGTTTGGGCTGATAAGGCCGATGTGGGATGGACATACCCAATTGCAATGATGACAGAGGTATGATTGTCCAGAGTCTGACGATGCAGCTGTATTATTATTTTTTTTTGCCCTTGATGTTTGTCTTCAAGGGAGGTACTGTGAGAGATCTCAAAGGAGGAAACAGCATCACTGATGGTATGGCACCAAGCAACTCGGTCAGCTGTTAGAGTAGACCAATCACAATAGTCAATGTCACAAATGCCAAGGTACTGCTTCAGGCAGTCCTTGTAATGCTTCTTTGGTGCTCCCCTGTTGCAAGGGCCCATGGTGAGCTCACCGTACATGATGCTCTTGGGTAGGGGGTGGTCTTTCATCCTGCCAACACACACACACACACACACACACGTATGTAAGTACATGTGTTTGTTGTGTATGTGTCTGTGTATCCTTGTCTCCATCATACAAGTGTTACTCTTTACTCTTTTACTCTTTTTCTTGTTTCAGTCATTTGACTGCGGCCATGCTGGAGCACCGCCTTTAATCGAGCAACTCGACCCCGGGATTATTCTTTTGTAAGCCCAGTACTTATTCTATCGGTCTCTTTTGCCGAACCGCTAAGTTACGGGGACCAGCATCGGTTGTCAAGCAATGCTAGGGGGACAAACACAGACACACAAACACACACACGCATATATATATATATATATATATATATATATATATATACATATATACGACGGGCTTCTTTCAGTTTCCGTCTACCAAATCCACTCACAAGGCTTTGGTCTGCCCAAGGCTATAGTAGAAGACACTTGCCCAAGGTGCCACACAGTGGGACTGAACCCGGAACCATGTGGTTGGTAAACAAGCTACTTACCACACAGCCACTCCTGTTGTTGTTAATTTTTAAAGATTTCCCTGCAAGACATGTCTGGCCATGGGGCAAATATTACCTGGCTTGGTAACAGGTGTCACCAGTTCTTGCTGTAGCTTCAGTTGAATAGTTCAATGAAGAGCTGGTTATTAGCTGCTGCGTGTATAATAACTGAAGCACATTCATGGAAAATTTAACTGAATTTTTATTGCCAGACATAAAGATATTTGGTGCTGGTTATTTACAATGAGCAATATTAATAATTGCTGACCAGAAGAGAGAAAAATTGTTCTGAAATTATAGAAAGTTCTAAGTGTCACAAGATGCGGTCAGTCCAAAAATATATGAAGTCATCTGTGTACATCTCCATGGTGACACATTGGCTGTCAAACATTTTTTGTGGAGGACAAGAGGTTGTATTCAAGAACAATTGAGAGAACCATCAGCCTCATGCTGATTGGTTGATTTATAGACCAATCAAATGGAACTATGGTAGTTCATTTGTGAAGTCCGACTGAGTGGTTAGTGCTTAGGTTTCAAATAATTGTCACACAGGTAAGGATTAGCAATGGGGACTGGTAAATTCCACCATGGTATATTCCACCAAAATAAATTTCACCACAGGTGAAGTTATTATTATTATTATTATTATTATCATCATTGAGTGAGAGAGCAGTTCATGCCATCAAAGTGACACTGGGGTAAAATATACGAAGCCCAATATACCCATCATGACTACCCGTCTGATAAAGGTACACCAGGCACATGCATCACAACCATATGTGCGCGACATGGTGATCTCATATCAAGATAAACAGCACATGACCTTGCAGGTGGGGCCCAGTTAGAATTTTCTTCATTTTGAGTAGCCCATCCTGCTCAAACGGTCCCTGAATAAGGGTTGTTTAAGGATGTTGAAAGAACCACCATGTTCCAGAGGTGAACTATTCAAACCCCAAAGAATCCCTCTCAACACATGGCTATGATGCTCCCCCACTACTTCTGCTCGTGATCAGAGATGCACATATCGTCAGCCACTAAGGGACATGCTCAACTGGTTAAGGTCAAACAACTGACAAGCAAATCTGTGGTATTGAGCAGAATATTTGCTGTAGCCCATCTTTTATACCAAGACAAAACAATGTACATGATAACACTTCCAATCAGTTAAGATCAGAAGCCATGAGAGCCACTGCCTGGTACTGTATCAGGGCTATTAATATTATTATTATTATTACTTTTTTTTTTCTTCTTTCAAATTTGATTCCATTTCTTGCCGAGTGTCTTCCTGACTCCTAGGGCAAACAAACTCATAGTATACATTGGTAGGCCATTAAACCAAACTCAATAGTTCGTTCATTTAAAAAAATTAAAAAAAAATTTTTTTTTTAAGTTAAATTAAAATACATGAGCAGCAACAGTTCTCACATCGACAATGCTCTTCTCAATACGTGTGATGTACCAGTTAAGACAATCTTTTGCACTTCTTGCAGGGATGGTAAGCGAGGGATCATAACCGCCTTGAGATGCCACATTTTCTCAATTTCAATGAGTAGGTCTTTATATTTTCTGAGCTTCTCAAACTCTTTCGCTGAGATATTATGATCACAGGGGATGCTCATGTCGATCAATAAGCAAACTTTATTGTTTTGATCTTTCACAACAATATCTGGTTTATTGGCCTTGATGGTTCGGTCTGTATGTACTGGAAAGTCCCACAGAATGGTTACATTTTCTCCTTCAGTTACAGCCTCAGGGTGGTGATTATACCACTTGTCGGCAGTTTTGATATTGTAATGCCGACTTATTAGCCAGTGTAGATATTGGCCTATTATTATTATTATTATTATTATTATTATTATTATTATTATTATTATTATTATTAGTATATGGGTTAAAATATTATGGAAATAATAAAAGAATGCATAAAAATAATATCAGTAATATCGATGAATATAAAAAATACAAGGGTGAAAAAATAATTAAGGAACAATCACACAAAGAAATACACAGTGAATACTTTAAACAGCTGAATGAGGAGGAAGTAGGATCAAAAAGAGACTCATTGAAATTTATAAAACAAAGCAAATACTGAATGAGAGATAAAAAATATTGTACAGTATTTACAAGACAGAAACAACTACTATGGAAGAAAAAAGGCATTCAAATATTGTAAAAAATGAAGGGAATATCAAACATATGGCATTACAATGTGGAAAAATAGCACACACGAAATATAAAGAGAAACATGAGATAAAAAAGATAATCTTTGCGAACCTACTACAGCAATATCTTCTTCAGCGCCCTTTTAAAGCCTAGCCAGGCTCATGGGCCCGGTTTCCTGGTTTCAATGGTGTATGTGTTCCCCAGCTTGATGGGACGCCAGTCCATCACAGTGTTACTCATTTTTGCCAGCTGAGTGGACTGGAGCAACGTGAAATGAAGTATTTTGCTCAAGAACACGTGTCGCCCAGTCTAGGAATCGAAACCACAATCTTACGATCATGATGGGGACACCCTAACCACTAGGCCATGTGCCTCCACTGCACCCTTTAAAGCCGTGAAATGAAGTGTTTACTACAGCAATATAACATACCAAAAGACCCCAGAAAATCAGAAATATGCAAATAGAAAAGGTAACAACAAGTGGAAAGGTTAAGATTTTAGTAAATAGCTCAGTAATAACACCAAACCATATAGAAAACAATAAACCCAATTTTACAATATTTGACCATGAAAGAAAGGAAACAATAATAATTGAAATTGGAATAACATCTGTCCAAGGGTGGAAGGTGGAATATATTGTGGTGGAATTTACCAATGGTGAAATTTACCTTGTGGAATTTACCTGGTGGAATTTTCCAATGGTGAACTTTACCTAGTGGAATTTACTGAGGTAGAATTTACCTATGGTGAAATTTACCTGGTGGAATTTACCAATGGTGAAATTTACCTGGTGAAATTTACCTGGTGGAATTTATTGAGGTAGAATTTACCTATGGTGAAATTTACCTGGTGGAATTTACTGAGGTGGCATTTACCTAGAACCTTGGCAACACAAAGGGCATCTGGCTATAGAAATTTCCTGCCTCAATAAACTCCATCTGACCCATGCATACATGGATAAGTGGACATTTAAAATTATGATAACAACATCAAAGATGATGATGACGAGAATGCTGGTGGTTGCTTCATTTATTCATGATTTTTTTTTTTCCATTCCATGAATACTCAGCTTGTGGTAATAGTAGTAGTAGCATGAAGGCAAGCACTGTAGCAGTGCATCCTGGTGGGTGACATATCTTTGCACCTGTTGGGCAGCAGCCCTCCAGCCCATGGGTTTGTTGTTACTGGTGAGGGTTTTACGAGGTTGCAGTGTAAATCCTTTCCCAACTTCTATTCATCTTTTACGACATGCAGAGGAATCACGGGTCTATTCTTTGACATTCTGCCCCCCCCCCACCACCACTCACACACACAGCCCATTACTCAGTTTGTGATTCATAGTAATGTTGTATGTATCTTTGATAAACAAATTACTTTCATAATATCAAATCCACTCTTCAGAATTTGAATTTGAAATCTGCTCTTCAGAATTTGGTTAAATATATATAACTTTTCATATTGCAAAGAGTGCCAAAGGAAGTGAAGTTCTTTGAGGGAATTAACTTATTTTCAAACAAGTGTAAATTCCTTCTGCTTCTATTCTCACGTAATGATATTAACAGATGTTTCAAAGACTCACTAACTAATTAACATTCATATCTCGTGAATATGACATCATTTCCTGAAAGTGTATTCATGTTTTCAGAGTTGTATGTCATTATTTACATTGACAAACAAAGAAAAATATGATGTGATTTTTTTTGTAAAGGTGTCTTGCATTTTTACTGGGATTATTTCTATAAATTATAATTTACTGGTGTAAATTAAAATTGATTCACACCCTCGTTTACATAATATTTTGCTAATATTTGAAATTCAATATCGCAACAGTCATTAACTGGTTAACTCCATAAGTATTAACATAGTAAAGAACAAATTAGAAATTGAGCAGCTTTTAAATTACTATAATTATTGTCAATTTTAAGGCAGCGAGCTGGCAGAAACATTAGCACGCCGGGTGAAATGCGTAGCCGTATTTCATCTACTGTTATGTTCTGAGTTCAAATTCCGGCAAGGCCGACTTTGTCTTTCATCCTTTCGGGGTCAATAAATTAAGTACTAGTTACACACTGGGGTCGATGTAATCGACTTAATCCGTTTGTCTGTCCTTGTTTGTTTCCTCTGTGTTTAGCCCCTTGTGGGTAGTAAAAGAAATATATAATTATTGTCAATCTAGTATTGCACCCTGTGAAGGCATGTGGCGTAGTGGTTAAGGTGTTTTGGCTCACAATCGTGAGGTTGTGAGTTCAATTCCCAACAGCACTTTGAGCAAGATGCTTTATTTCACTTTGCCTCAGTCCACTCAGCTGGCAAAAATGAATTGTACCTGTAATAAGTCCTGGGGGTCGATATATTAAGTACTAGTTACACACTGGGGTCGATGTAATCAACTTAATCCGTTTGTCTGTCCTTGCTTGTCACCTCTGTGTTTAGCCCCTTGTGGGTAGTAAAAGAAATATATAATTATTGTCAATCTAGTCTTGCACCCTGTGAAGGCATGTGGCATAGTGGTTAGGGTGTTTGGCTCACAATCTTGAGGTTGTGAGTTCAATTCCCAACAGCACTTTGAGCAAGAGGCTTTATTTCACTTTGCCTCAGTCCACTCAGCTGGCAAAAATGAATTGTACCTGTAATTCTAAAGGGCCAGCCTTTTCACATACTGTGTCATGCTGAATGTGCCTGAGAACTACATCAAGGACACATGTATCTGTGGAGTACTCAGCCGCTAGCATGTTAATTTCACGAGCAGACTGTTCCATTGATCAGATTAACTGGAAGCCTTATCATTGTAACTGATGGATGCCAGTTATCCTTGCACACTACTCATGAATACATCATCATCATCATTGTTTTGTGTTCACTATTCTGTGTTGGCACTGGTTGCAAGCAATTTGCTGAGATTCGAAATGAGTGTCCAGACCAGGAGACATAGAAATACGCTTATACTCACACATGCATATATATACATATACATTGACTCCTACCTCCGTTTCGTCATCAAACTGTGGAAACAACTGTTTGATAGAAGCAGGCATAGCTGTTGCATGAAACTGGCTGACCATCAAATATTTGATATTTGGGAATGAACTGGCTTTGCAAAAAAAAACAAAAAAAAAAAAAAAAAAAACAACCACATGGTTCCAGGTTCATTCCTACTGCGTGGCACCTTGGGCAAGTACCTTCTACTATAGCCTCGGGCCGACCAAAGCGTTGTGAGTGGATTTGGTAGATGGAAACTGAAAGAAGCCCATCGTATATATGTATATATATGTGTGTGTGTTTGTGTGTCTGTGTTTGTCCCCCCAACATTGCTTGACAACTGATGTTGGTGTGTTTACGTCACCGTAACTTAGCGGTTCGGCAAAAGTGACCGATAGAATAAGTACTAGGCTTACAAAGAATAAGTCCTGGGAGGATGATTTCCTCGACTAAAGGCGGTGCTCCAGCATGGCCGCAGTCAAATGACTGAAACAAGTAAAAGAGTAAAAAGAGTAAGATGCATTACTGGACTAGATGCCTTCCCACAACTAACTTGGTACCTTCCTGATCTGTTTGCCATTTTTACTGGATTCAACTTTTCTTTTCGACCTTATTAGACACAATAAAATAATGAGATAAATTACAGTGATATCCTTATTGTGTACACACCACGTTTTGTCAGAGAAAACACGACATGCAGCCTGGACAACAGAAACCATTATTTGTCTGTGATCATTGTATAGAATTTATTGTTTGAACAAGTTATTTGGTTAAAAATACTTCAACTATTCTGGAACTTAGCAGCTGCTACAGAGAAGGTTATACTGAAACTACATTTGTGGTGTTCAATAACCATAGAGTTATTGACTGTATAGTATTGTGCTCATGTTAATTTTTATTTTCAATAGCATCTACTTAAATAACTCACCTTTCTGTCTACTTTGAGAAATAGCCAATAAAATCTAAAGTAAGTTCATGTGTAACATTAACACTTTACATACCTGGCTTTGTGAAAATAGCAGTTGCGAAATAAAGCTTTCATTCAATCCACAACTGTTTTATTGATGGGTCACACAAGTCCTTTCCAACAATTATACCTTTTATCTTTTACTTGTTTCAGTCATTGGTCTGTGGCCATGCTGGGGCATTATCTTAAAGGAGTTTAGTTGAACAAATCAAACCCAGTCGTTCATCATCATCATCGTTTAACGTCCGTTTTCTGTGCTTACACGGGTTGGACAGTTCGACCGGGGTCTGGGAAGCCAGGAGGCTGCACCAGGCTCCAGTCTGATCTGGCAGTGTTTCTACAGCTGGATGCCCTTCCTAATGCCAACCACTCCATGAGTGTAGTGGGTACTTTTTACATGCCACCAGCAAAGGTACTAGGGGAGGTTGGCAGCGGCCATGATCGGTTGGTCCTTTTTACGTGCCACCGGCACAGAAGCCAATTTTTTAATAATTTTTTTATCTGTCTCTATTACTGAGCTGCTAAGTTATGGGATGCAAACAACCCAACACCGATTGCCAGGTGGTGGTAGGGAGGATCACACACAGACAACAGGCTTCCACACAATTTCTATCCACCAAATTCACTTACAAAGCGTTGGTTGCTGAGCTTCTCAACATTGCTTTTCTGTAATAATATTTCAGTCTCAAGGACCCTTACTTTTACAAAAACCCAAAACAAAAGGGTTCCACATATTAAGCAGTGGCCATTAAGTGAAACTTTGAAGTAATTCAAACTGAAATGATGCTCAGACGTTATTATTAGTAAAAATCTGTGATTCCAGGCTTTCATCACCAACATATCTTTTGAAGGCAAAAATTTTGTGATTTAATGCTAAGGGAAGTAATTCTGAATGCATCATTGGGATAGTGTTGACATTTCACCATTACCATGGCAACCACCTGACATTAATTGTTCTTTAAGTCTGAAAGCAGGGTCAATGCGGATGGAATCACAACTAGATCAAATCTCCAAGGAGTTTAATTGCACAAGTCTCCGATATCCAAGTGGCTAAAATGTGTCAGCAGATGGCCACCCGGAAGTGGAGTCGTGACTTGGATGCACCTTTTCTCTACTTAGAGTGTAAGAAGTTGAGGGCCGAAAAACTTGCAGGTAAAAAGTTAAGGGCCCAAAAAACCTGCAGGGTTTCTTTTCTGCTGTTCAAATCTCTTGAGAATTTCTCACCACAAGAAGTAAATCTCATAGTTTTGTAGTCAATAGTTAACATTGAGAGCTAATGGTAAAAATGCATTTTAGAATCATTATGTGCATGGCTGTATGGTTAAGAAGTTTGTTTCCCAACTTCCTGAATTCAGGTTCAGTGCTATGGCTTGACATCTTGAGCAAGAGTCTTTTATCAAGTTATCCTATAAGTTCTGTCTGATTTTACCTTTGATAGGCAGATTCAAAGGTTTTGGCAGAGTCAAAGTTTGCAAGCGACGTAAAGTAGAGCTACTGAAGTGTTTTGGGAGTAGATTACGAATAATGACAACAAAATATAGGTGCTTTACATGAAAGCGAAATTTCTTGTCAGAAACAGCCACATAAATGGTGTAAGGAAATTGAAGGAATACGTTAAAACTTCCCCTCTGCGAGTTTATTTTTTTCAACAGCAAAAGGAGCTATTTTTTTCGGAGAGAAAAGCTGTGTTTTGACAAATGTATTTAACAGAAAAAGCCAAGCTAAGCCAAGCCAAGCCATTGGCATAACTGTGGGCAGCAATGGACATCTACGCCTATGGTGGCCTGATCCACTCACAAAGCTTTGGTCGACCTGCGGCTATAGTAGAAGACACTTGCCCAAGGTGTCACATAGTGGGAATGAACCCAGAACCATGTGGTTGGTAAGCAAGCTACTTATCACACAGCCACTCCTATACATATGTATGTATACATATATTTGTATGTATATATATATATATATGTATATACTAGCAAATGCACCTGTCCTTTGGACGGTTTAAGTTGCTTTCATGGTATTTTTTTCACCAAATAATTGAACTAGTGATAAGGTTTATGTGTAGCATGGCAATCTGTTTCCGATTAACCTAGGAATGGAAAATCAAATTGAAGGCTGGTTATTGTGGAGGTCATTGCACTTTGATTATCATAGAACATATAATTTTGCAAGTGATGTAAAGTGGAGCTACTGAAGTGTTTTGGGAGTAGATTACGGATAATGACTACAAAATATAGTTGCTTTACATGAAAGCGAAATTTCTTGTCAGAAACAGGCGCATAAATGGTGTAAGGAAATTGAAGGAATACGTTGGAACTTCCCTTCTGCAAGTTTATTTTTTTCAACAGCAAAGGGAACTATTTTTTTTTGGAGAGAAAAGCTAAAAAAAGCCCCTTTATTCTATCTTCCCACATAGCGTGCACATAAACTAACAGCGAATGCTGCATAAAGTTAAATTGGTATGGAGCTTCCTGAAAGATACTTATAGCTTTTGATAGTGGAAGCAAAGCTCTTATTTAAAGGTTGATTCTTTGGGACGAATCATATGTGAGTGTTTAAAAAAGGCTAGAATGACAATGCTAAAACCTATTTGAAACAATGGACAGTAGTCGAAATATCGTAATGGCTGGGTAAAGAAACATCCTTAAAGTGAAACAACGATATCAAAGATAAAAAATAAAGGTACCAACAATCAGAAGAGAAGGAAGGGAACATCACCTTTCAAGTAACTCAGAATAGGTAAAGGTAATCTTGCCAAAGTTTAATGCAGTTTCAATATGTAGATTAAGATAGTTTGGTATTGGATATTCATCATGTATAGTTTTCCTAGTCAACTGAATCACCGTCGTAAATGGACAGCAGAAATAAATAGACGAAATCCTTTCACTTATATGAGCTAAAGGTATGTTTCTGCTAGTGCTTACATTTGTAAGATCGCTCTAAAAGTGTGTTAACAAGGTGATTCTTAGAGAAGAGAATATGGAAGAGTTCAGAGTTGCAAATGTTACAAAATCCTTTGCCCTTGTCATAAGGGAAAGAGATGGACAGGATGAACCAATCTAACTTAAAATCCTTATTGTTGAATTTAAGATACCAAACTAATTTACTTAGCCCTGTGCTATAATGTTTACTGCTATCCCTAAATGAAGAATAAAGATTGGAAATTCTCTTTGATAACTGGGAAGAGGATGCACCAATGCAGAAATAGACATCGGTACCACAAGAAATTTTACATTGGTGTATAGAATTCTTAATCTTAGAATTACTAGACTATTTCAAAGGAGATGATGTTGAAACTTTGGTAAATAAGTTATTTTTTACCAAACATAACTAGTCCAGGAACTTTTTGGTACCACCTCATTTACATATATGTATGTATATATATGAATACATACACATATTTATGTACATATGATGGCTGCCCCCTCGTTATCGAGTATGGCCATTGCATGAAGCTTAACTGTTATTGGTGTTGTGATCGAATGTGACTTTTTAGCCCAGGTAAAGATCTACAATGTTTTGTACAGAATTGGCAGCTAAAACCTTTACCGGCAGTAGCTGGCTGTAGTTGTAACTGGGCTTCATGTACCTTTGCATGTCATTTAAGTCCTCCTGCTGAATTACACTCTTTTCCACATGCCTGACAGATATGATTAGTATGGTGTGTAACACCACCACCAGTGGCCAGGTTGTCACTCATCTGTCTCGCTTTATGACTACGAAAATGACTCTTGAGTCCAGCTTTACTGAGGCAGGGTCTTGCACAGACATTGCATGTATAGATATATACATGCACATACATACACACACACACAGAAATACACAAGTTCCTTTCTGTTTTCCTCTTTTACCGAATCTACTCATGATGCCTTGATTGGTTCAGGGCTATAGTAAACAATACTTGTCCATGGTGCTGTGCAGTGGAATTGAACCAAACACCACATGGTTGTGAAGCAAGATTCTTGACCACACAGCCACACCTAAGCCATATAAACACTAGATACATAGAATATATTGAGCAGCATGGTGATGTGGTGGTTTTCATCACGTGTAGATAGAAAAACTGGAAACAATTCAACCGTTAATTTAATTTAATTATTTGATTTGTTGAATCCATACATTATGGCTGATATAACACATAAGCAACACTTTCTCTCTGCTTGGCTAGCCACAACATATTTCGTTTTTTTTATGCTGTAATATCATACAGCCAAGTTATTTTCTATAGAAATATTGAATAAATGAAAACTGTGTTGTTATTATTATCATTATTATTATTATTATTATTATTATTATTATTATCATTATTATTATCATTATCATTATCATTATTATTATTACTATTATTATTATTATTATTATTATTATTATTATCATCATCATTATTATAATTATTATCATTATCATTATTACTATTATTATTATCATTATTATTATTATTATCATTATCATCATCATCATCGTCCTTGTTATTATTATTATTGTTGTTGTTGTTGTTATTATTATTTTCATCATCGTCATTGTTATTATTATTGTTGTTGTTGTTGTTATTATTAATTTTTTTTAGTTGGTTTGTCAATGCGTAGCATCCAATAATTTGCAAGATATAGAGTTATTTTTCATGAAATTTTGTATATGTAGACCAATTTAAACTAGTTATTAACAATGGGCTGCTTTCTGTTGATTATTTCTATTACATTTAATAAAATAGTTTGCCTTGAAAAATTGTATAGAAGCATTTTTTTCTTTTTTTTTTTTGCCATTTTCTTAAATTACTTTCACA
>NC_043004.1:33191440-33211440 GCF_006345805.1 Octopus sinensis
TCTCTGGGCATGGACACTGTAAAGCGCCAACATTTGGCAACTGACTTGGTAGGCACAACATTATCCACCAACTTTCCAACAACTACTTTGGTGTACTTTTTTGAATTTCATATGTCAAGCACTCATGGGTACGCTTCATCATCATCATCATCATCATTGTTTAACGTTCACTTTCCATGCTAGTATGGGTTGGACGATTTGACTGAGGACTGGTGAACCAGGAGGCTGCACCAGGCTCCAATCTGATCTGGCAGAGTTTCTACAGCTGGATGCCCTTCCTAATGCCAACCACTCCGAGAGTGTAATGAGTGCTTTTAACATGCCACCAGCATGAGGGCCAGTCAGGTGTTACTGGCAACAACACAGCACCCAAGACTTTTGGAAACATTTTTTCACACTCAGAATTGCTGAAGCATAGAATAAACAACTCACAGTAGTTCCAAACTACCATGCTTCCTGAAATTCACCACCAGTACACCTGATCCCCCCTGCCCCTACATTTTCCCCTTAAAAAAGTCATTCACTGTTCCCTTCCAGTGCATTATTCTATGTTCTATGCATGCACTTTTAGCTACTTTTTCCTGATGAGTCGTAATGCACCTGAACACTGTATACAATAAGTTCATTATCATTACTTGTGTCATTAAATAATTTTAAACTTTTACCTTGTTATTGTTACTGATGTAAGAAACCCCTAATTATGATTTTAGGAGCGGTGAGTAGTGAATGCTATGTCAAACCCAGCACATTTTGTTACAGGGTCTTAGAACTGATGCTACTGGATACACTGAGGCACTACAGACAGCTGTTAAACCCTAGATGGACGAAGTAGGCAATGGATGGCCATAATATTTTACAAAGCTCAAGAGTAATGAATGTCAGATAATCCTTGCATGTAACCCCAAACTTGTGGCCTCTAAACTTGCCTGTGGCTTCCAAACTTGCCTTAAATCCAGTGGACTACCATGTTTGGAGTGTCATTGAAAGAGAAACTGTTTGGCATCTCACAGTAACATAGCTTCGTTGAAAGCTATTATTTTTCTAGTGATGTCCAAAATGCTCAGGGACCATTTAGTGTAGGCATGTCAATAATATAGGCACAGGCATAGCTATGTGGTAAGGAGCTTGCTTCCCAACCACATGGTTCCAAGTTCAGTCCCTCTGCATGGCACCTTGAGAAACTGTCATTCACATATATAAATATATATATATATATAATAATAAATATTAGGGAATAAATCCAAACTTACAGGGGAAAATCAGATTTAGGATTGAATCCAATTTTATAGTAAAATATTATATTATATTAAATTAGAGACAAAATCACTATTATGCAAATCAAACAATGAAAAACTTAAGCCAATACATATGATTAATTTATATTATTTAAATATGTAACAAAATTATTAAAAAAATATAATTAATATCGCACAATTATATTTTTTTAATAATTTTGTTACATATTTAAATAATATAAATTAATCATATGTATTGGCTTAAGTTTTTCATTGTTTGATTTGCATAATAGTGGTTTTGTCTCTAATTTAATATAATATATATATATATATATGGCAGGCTTCTTTCAGTTTCTGTCTTCCAGATCCACTCACAAGGTTTTTGGCTGGCCTGAGGCTATAGTAAGAGACACTTGCCCAAGGTGTCAAGCAGCGGGACCGAACCTGGAACCATATGGTTGGGAAGCAAGCTTCTTACCACAGAGCCATGCTATGCACAAATTTTTACTAAAATACATTTGGTTTTTGCAATCTTTCATCTTTTACTTGTTTTCCCTTGACTGTGGCCATGCTGGAGCACAGCCTTGAAGGATTTTAGTCAAATGAATCGACCCCAGGATTTATTACTTATTTCAAGCCAGGTGCTTATTCTGTCAGTCTCTTTTGCTGAAATGCTAAGTCACAGCGACATAAACACACCAACACCGGGTTGTCAAGTGGCAGCGGGGAACAAAGACACAAAGACCCCCACCACCATCACCACCACCACCACCACCACAACCTCCTCCTCTTCCACCACCACCACCACCTCCACCATCATTATCACCTCCTTCACACATACACAGATTAGAGTCATTTTATTAAATTCCGAAATCTGTCCTCAAATCCCTCTCACACCCTTTATCTGTGTGGAGGCTGTCAGACCAAATTGGTTCCCTAGACTGGATTGTTTGGAAGGTAACTCTTTTGGCCGTACACAGAGCCCTTCACCAGTGACAAGACTACGTGTGTTGTCTGTCATCACATTTACTTGTTCAATTGTAAATTACATTTTAATTAAGTAATCAAATAATTTATCTAAGTTTGATTCATGAAAACCAAGCCATGGTTCTTAATTGGTGAATGTCTTTGGTATTTTATGGAAGCGAAGCCAGGATTCGACTTTATGGTTTGCTATTGATTACCTGCCATAGGTATCTCATTTCTTCCCATGTGTCATAATTCCTCCTCTTCCTTGTCACCACCACTACCACCACCATCAACTACCACCCAACCACCAGCACCAGCACCACCACCACCACCACCGCTGCCATCACCACCATCACACCATCATCATCATTATCATCATCATCATCGTCATCATCATCATTGTCGTCGTCGTCGTCATCATCATCATTGCTGTCATCATCATCATCATTGCCGTCATCATCATCATCATTGTCATCATCATCATCATCATCATCATCATCATTATCATCATCGTCATCGTCATCGTCATAATCATCATCGTCATCGTCGTTATCGTCATCGTCATCATCATCATCATCATCATCGTTATCGTCATCATCATCATCATCATCATCATCATCATCATCATCACCAATTATTGTTTGTTTCCCATATTCTCAGACTAGATTGGTCCAGAGTCAACGTCCCCATCCACGAAGCCCAACATCATCAGATCTAATCTCATCACTTCTTCCCATCTCTTCCTTGGTCACCCTGCCTGTACCATAGTTACTTTTCATTACCAAACAAATTAAGACGTTTCTTTTTAACGAGATCTCAACCCATGCATCAATGTTACAATCCCAATTTAACTCTTCTCTGCAATCAATTGAAAGGCTAATTAATTTATTGATGAATATTTTATAAGTTCAGGGTTAAATGTCATGACAAGGATCAGTTGTAATGCAAATGACAAGCAGCAAGACCACTGACCCTCTCAAGTATTAAACCCTAACCCTCTTGACTTGGTCATCTACAACTAGCTTCCTACCCCATTAGTCTCATTTAATCACGTTTAGAACGTAATTTATTTTAAAGCTAAAATATTTGCTATAAACTTCATCAGATTATTGCTGCACAATAATATTATAAACGTGGCAGCCACGTTTAATCCTAACTCTTTCTTTTACTCTTTTTCTTTTTCTTTTAAGAGATAAAATATTTGGCTTAGTAATGAAATAGGATTTTGTCATTAATGAAACATTAAACAGGGTTCTGTTTCAGCTGCTTTATTTCCGTAATAAGAGAAAAATGAAGATTGCTTTCAGTTTTCTCTGTGGCACATGGCAAGTTCATTAAATGTTTCTTGAATTAATTATTATCTTTCCCCCTGCAGTTGAGTGAGAGTGTGATAGTGTGCCGTGCAGACTCTGTTCGCCAACTCTAATCATGCTCATATTCTGTTCATAGTCTGCTTGCT
This sequence comes from Octopus sinensis, assembly GCF_006345805.1. NCBI lineage: Eukaryota > Metazoa > Mollusca > Cephalopoda > Octopoda > Octopodidae > Octopus > Octopus sinensis. The sequence continues at coordinate 33,195,104 of NC_043004.1, forward strand.
TTAGTAATGTATCTACTTGGTTACTACTGTGCCTGCTATCGGAAGGCAGCAAGCTGGCAGAATCATTACCTATTTCTTTATTACCCACAAGGGGCTAAACATAGAGGGGACAAACAAGGACAGACATAGGTATCAAGTCGATTACATTGACCCCAGTGGTACTTAATTTATTGGTACTTAATTTATTGACCCCAAAAGGATGAAAGGCAAAGTTGACCTTGGCGGAATTTAAACACAGAATGTAGCGGCAGACAAAATACCTATTTCTATTTCTTTACTACCTACAAGGGGCTAAACACAGAGAGGACAAACAAGGATAGACAAACGGATTAAGTCAATTATATCGACCCCAGTGCATAACTGGTACTTAATTTGTCGACCCCGAAAGGATGAAAGGCAAAGTCAACCATAGCGGAATTAGAACTCAGAACATAAAGACAGATGAAATGCTGCTAAGCATTTCACCCAGCATGCTAACTATTCTACCAGCTCGCTGCCTGGGTAAAATGCTTGGTAGCATTTCAGTTGCCTTTACGTTCTGAGTTCAAATTCCACCACAGTCGATTTTGCTTTTCGTCTTTTCGGGGTCAATAAAATAAGTAGCAGTTGTACAGTGAGGGTCGGTGTAATCAACTTAGCCTCTCCCCTGAACCTGATGGTCTTATACCAAAATTTGAAACCAATATTGTGCCTGTTATTGACAGGCAGTGAACTGACAGCATTATTAGATTTCCAGGCAAACTGCTTAACCACATTTTGTCCATATTTATGTTCTGAGTTCAAATTCTACCAATATCAACCTTGTCTTTCATCCTTTTGGGGTCGATAAAATAAATACCAGTTGAATATTGGGGTTGATTTAATTGACATAGCCCTACCCCGAAACCTGCTGGCCTTGTGCCAAAATTTGAAACCAATATTTTGCCTGTTATTAATGTGCTTATTCTATTAGGGGTGTGCTTACTCAGTTAATATTATGCATATCATGTTAGTAGTGCACTCCCCCCCTTAGTATTGTGAACCTACATTGATAGAGCTGTACCCACTTTATTTGTTTTATACTTTCTTTTTAACTCTATCCCCTCATAGAATCGTGTTTTCCCTCTTAATAGTCTGTCTGTTCTGTTAACAGAGTGTCTACTCTGTTAATATTGTAACCACATGGTTACTAGTGTGGTTGTATGTATCTGTGTTGTGCCTTCAGTGCTAGGCCTGTTACCTGCTTTTCATGGCATATAAGTGACTGTGGCCACAGCACTCCCTCTGAATGGGACACCAGTCTGTTGTAGGGTGACAAGTCATCCCGCCAACAAGTCATCCTAATGAGACATCTGTGTTGGCTGGGTCATGCCCTCCGTCATCAACCAGGAGAATTCATCTACGAAGCAATTGTCCCAGCTCCCCTTCAGGGTTGGCGAAAGTGATGTGGTGGACAAGGAAAAAACCTGGCTGATGACAGTGAAGGCTGATCTGGAACCCAACCTAGGCCCCTATATCTACGGCATTTGCTGCTGGAATAAGGAGTGGTTAGAGATCACACGGTCGCTAGCCTCAAATCACCAGGTCTGGTCGGCGTTTGTGAGAGATGCAGCATTGAGGATGAATGAAGCCAGCTCAACCCACCCTGGGTGAATGCTGTCTCAAAGTCAAGTCAAGTCAAGTAGGGTGACCCATTTGCAGCTGAGTCAGCTGGAGCAACATAAAATGAAATGTCTTGCTCAAGAACGCAAAGCACTACCCAATCCTGGAATCGAAACCTTCATCTTATATTTGTGGTTGTAACACCCTAACAACAAGGCTATGTGCTTTCATTCTACCATGACTATACTATCAATAATAATGTTTTCTCCGTTTGTGGCATGACCTCTATGTTAAGAGTTTGCCTAATACATAGCAGTTTGAACATTATCTTTGTATTGTGCCTCTTTTGTTACCAGTGTACCCACTTTATTAATGATCCTTTCTGCTATGCACAAGGTCTGAAATGACATCGACCCCAGTGTTTCACTGGTACTTAATTCATCGACCTCAAATGGATGAAAGGCAAAGTTGACCTCAGTGGTATTTGAACTCACAAGGGCAGCGAGCTGGCAGAATCGTTAGCATGCCGGGCGAAATGCTTAGCTGTATTTCGTCTGCTGTTACGTTCTGAGTTCAAATCCCGACGAGGCCGACTTTGCCTTTCATCCTTTCGGGGTCGATTAAATAAGTACCAGTTACGCACTGAGGTTGATATAATCGACTTAATCCATTTGTCTGTCCTTGTTTGTCTTCTCTGTGTTTAACCCCTTGTGGGTAGTAAAGAAATAGGTATTTGAACTCACAGTGTAGAGACGGACCAAATGATGCTAAACATTTTGCTCAGCATGCGAAGAATTCTATCTTACCTACTTTATGAAGAACGTATGTATTCTGTTAGTATTGATCCTATTCTCAAAACAGTTTTTCCTTTTTCCTGTTCCATCAGTAGAGTCTGCCTGCACTGTATGTGTTGTGTTTATTCATTTAATACTACACTGATGCTATACACATCTTACTGACTCTCTTACTGTTGTGCTTATTGTATAAACTGCAGACCAAGTCGTTCAGGTTATAGTTCACTTACCTTAGATCTAAGCTACCGTTCTACTTAAATACAAATTAAAAGCCATAAACAAACCGTTAAAATTGTATTTGAAATTAATATAATAATGTCAAATGCAAGTATATTTTGTCATGGCCATAGCTTTAAAGAGTTAAAAAATGTCAAGAATATTTTATTCTCTTGACACTGTTTTCGTTTTTGATGTCTTTTAGTTCTCTTTCCATTCTCTGATCATAAGCTTCTTAATTTTTATTTCCTAATCTTGAATAGTTTAGATTTCAATCAGATAATGTCTTCTATTGGTGAGACACACCTCAAACAGATGTAGTTGATAGCTAGGTGAGGTTAAGATCTTTATAACCATGATTAGAATATAGGGACCGTGTTGCTTGTAGCAACAATAGGTGACCACTAAGCTGGTGTTTAAAGATATAATTTGGCAACAGAAAGAGAGCATTCCTTATCTATAGTGAGTTGGTGGTCAGAGAAGACATTGCAACATGCTTTTACAAGTCGAAAGTAAAGTAAAAATTCAAGTGGACTCTTTTTCTTCATCATCATCACCATCAATATCATCATCACCATCATCATCATTGTCATCATCCTCGTTGCCGTCGTCATCATCATCATCACCACCACCACCACCACCACCACCACTACCACCACCACCACTACCACCACCACCACTACCACTACCACCACCACCACCACCACCACCACCATCATCATCATCATCACCATCACCATCACCATCATCCTCATCATCTAACGTCCATCTTCCATGTTGGCATGGGTTGGACAGTTTGACAGAAACTGGTAAGACTGGAGACTGCACCAGGCTCCATCGTCTGATTTGGCATGGTTTCTACAGCTGGATCCCCTTCCTAATGACAACCACCTCGCAGAGTCTACTGGGTGCTTTTTATGTGGCACCAGCACTGCTTCTTTTTACATGGCATGGAATCACAGAGTGTTATTATCTAAATGCCTTGACCCTGACTTCTAAGATGTTCTACTTAATTGAACCAAGTGCCAATACTCAGAGTGACAGTCAAGTTCTGACATCAGTAAACTTCTTCTTTATCACCTTTAAAATTAGACTCACAGAATTATATTCAAGATTTCAGGGTTGTTTGTCTTAGAATAGAGAGAAAAAGGATGGCCCAGGACTAAACAGACTAATGACTAATAGCCAAAAGTGTAGGTCTACTCATACAGAGATGATGTAAGTGACACTTCTTAATAAAGCCAAAGCACCACCACATCCACCACCACCACCAACACCACCACCACCACCACCACCACCATCTCCAATCACCTTTATTTCTTTTATCAATCTATGATGCCAATTCATTTCAAATACTTTTTTTTTTATTTTGAGTTATCACCACCCCCCGCACCCCGCACCCCCACCAATACCTTACTTTTGTTTGGTTGAGTTAAGCATTGTTCAGTAATGTCTACCTCTTCTTGATGCAGGTATAATCTTGATTAATTAAAGGTATCATGTTCACCACATTAAATGTGGTAGTGCTTACTTCACTATAAAGCAACATAGATTTCTTATTTCTCTTTCAACATTCACTTCTATCGGAATTTTCCAGCTTCAATGGCCTTCTTTATTGTAGTAAGTCCATAGAAATTGCTAGTCAGACTGCCAACTGAGAGAACAGTGCTATAAACTTAACTAGATCAACTTTTTACACCTTTCTAGTTTATGCTAGATAATTCTATTTAGTCCATCACATGGAAAACTTGATGTATATCAACCATAAAAAGATAAGTGTGAATATTAAACAAATGGCGTAGTGAAATTAGACTTGCTTCTTTGCCAACGTATAACCAGTTAACTGGATTGCTGGGTAGACAGACATCTAGTGTTGATTTTTATTTTTTATCATTTTTTTTTTCAGTTGATAAAATAAGCATCAGAAATATATAGCAGCCGGGTCAAATAACTATTCTATTCTCCTGTTTCCTAAAATGTGTCTTATGCCTAAGCTATGTAATATCTCTGGATATTAAGTTCAGGCAACAAGCCTTTCACCTATATTTGAAGTGTAAGTTGTTCAGCTAAAAGCAGTTACAGTGTTGCTGTAAATTACGGTCAAATTCTAAATCTGTAGTTGCTTCAATATTAGGTGGTATCCAGGATAAAATATCGATACAAATTGCATAGCATATGGAACATATTAAGACTGACAGAAAGGGAGAACCGAAAAAGAAAAAAATGAATAAATATATAAAAAAGAAGAGAGGGAAAGAAAGAAAATGTGTGTGAGCAAGAGAGAGAGAACAGTTTTTATATATATAATATATATATATATATATATATATATATGTATGTATATAAATACATACATTCATATATGAATACCCATACATGCACAAAAACATGCACGCATGTATAACAAGAGAGACAGGAAGAGAATTAATATTAAGTGAAGAGTCATGACTTTTGATTTTTGTCAAGAAGAGATTGTATGAAATAGATTTTATAATCTGCAGAAACGACACTGAAGAATATTCAATCTAAGATTCGTAAGCGGTTATTTCAGGAATCCTGATCGACTTATTTGGTTTCTTCATAACAATCCCTTCTATCTTTTACTATGCTTAGGTCTCTCTTACACTTCTCAACTATAACAGACTTACATATATGTACGCATGTGTGTATTATTTATACACTAGTTAAACTCATAACAGCCAATTCATGTTACTGAACGGTTTCATGTTAAAGAATTTTCCCAGCCTGGAATGATGATCTAACAATCACCAGGTGTGGTTAGGGCAATTTTGAAAGATTTACTTATGCCAGCACCCAAATGGTACTCTTCCGTTGAGTCATGTCTGATAAGCGTTAAATTTCCTTTCCTCATTGGGAAGGTTCTTTAACACAAAACCAGTCAGTAACATGAATTAGTTGCTATGAGATTACATTTATAATTCTGTATAAATAATGTACCCAACCTTCTCATCCCATTACAACAATGATACCACCATTGGGGTACCATGCACACCATGTCAGATGAGAGAATTCCATAAAGCTTGCTGCATGGTGAACTGGCCTCCACTAAGGGAAAATAATGACAACACCATCTTCTTTTCAAAGATGTTTGCAAGAGAGACGTGAAATCTCTTTATATGAACACTGAAAAGTGAGACGAGATGATATTACTGATGGAGGGTAGAACTAGAGAAGGGTTTAAAAAGACAAGAAGAAAAATGGTGAGGATTGGTGATGAAGAAAAGCAAATTCAAGGGAAAATTAGTACCAGGACAAGACTAGGAGACATTCGAAGTGTGGCGACTGCCATTATGACTGCCATTCATGTAGGTGTCTATAGTTAAACTGTTCTATTAACAAGACCAAAGCAAGGCTTTGCAGGCACCAATCCCCCCCCCCCCGCCAAAGTCATGTAAGATGGTTAGGAGAGGAACACGAGAGTGCAAAAGCGGAAAGACATTACTGAGTTGATTTAGCAATTTAGCATTGAGATTATTCTGTCAAATATAATACTTATTCACATTCTTTTGAATTAATCCTGCATTATCTCAAAAATTTGAGATTTCAATGATGTAATGCTTTATTTTTAGAATGATAGTGTAGGATAGGTGTGAGAGGCCAGATCTAGCCAGTTTGACCATAGAACAGAGAGAATATTTGGGTCAGGTGTGACCTGTTTGAATGCTAGAAGACTGAGGTTAAAATCAAGAAATTCAAAAAAAAAATTAAGCTCTTCTTCAACTCCCTTCTAATAGATAAATATTAACAAAACGAAACAATTTAGGTTATTGCATGCAGTGAGGATGATCTCTCTGGTAATCTTAATGGACATATTATGAAGTTAAATTACTGTGAATCAAAAGAAACCAACCCAAATTAATTAGTGTTATCGTTAACATTTGTTGTCATTTGTTAATCTCATGGTACAAAAGTTTTGCATGCGGTTTCATCAGGGTGACGATGAAGATGATAATCATCATCATCATCATCACCATTGTCATTGTCATCTTTGTCATCACCACAATCGCCATGGCCACTATCACCACCACCACCACTATCACCATCATCATCATCAGCTGCAGCACCTTCATCGTCATCGTTATAAGTGTCAGCATCATTATTTACAAAACTCCATTCAACGTGATTATAATATCTTACCTTCTTAATTAAATGATTAAGTTAATTTCCAAAGTAGTTTGATTAATCAATGCATTTAAAGATCACAACCTATTTCAGAGTTTATTCGTATAATATAAAGTAGGATTTGCTCTGCATTGTGTATGCGACAGGTGATATTTTGGGCTTACGGAATGGAGGATTTGGATATTGTACTCAGCTCAACATTGCTATTGTTGAGTACGATAAATAAAAACATTTGGCATCAATAAAGGTAGAACTGAAGGTGGTGAGCTGGCAGAATCGCTAGCACACCTGGTGAAATGCTTTGCGGTATTTCGTCTGTCTTTGCATTCTGAGTTCAAATTCTGCCAAGGTCCACTTTGCCTTTCATTATTCAGGGTTGATAAATTTAGTACCAGCTGCATACTGGAGTCGATCTAATCAACTTGTCCCCTCTCCAAAAATTTTAGGCCTTGTGCCTAGAGTAGAAAAAAAATGAGAAGGACTCACTTATCAGATAACTCTAGGTTCCAATTCTAATTCAGCTGTTTTCTCCAACAACATTACATGTGGTACCTTCATCCAAAATGGAGCCCTTCAGAATATCTAATCCCCGCCTCAATTCAGGGGACACTTAACTTCTGGGAGCCAGATTTTAGTATTATCCAAGCAAGGATGGAAAGTTTTAACAGTTGTGAGACATAGCTGAATGAAAGAATATGTCTTGGCTACTTATCAAAATAAACCTCTTTGATATATCATAACCAAGCTGAGAGTTTTATATATATATATATATATATATTATATATATATATATATATATATATATACATGCATACATACATACATATATATATATATTCTTTTATTCTTTTCTTTTATTTGTTTCAGTCATTTGACAGTGGCCATGCTGGAGCACCACCTTTAGTTGATCAAATCGACCTCTTTGTAAGCCTGCTACCTATTCTATCAGTCTCTTTTGCCAAACAGCTAAGTTATGGGATGTAAACACGCCAGCAACAGTTGTCAAGCAATGATCGGGTGGGGGGACACAAGTACAGACACACAAACATATACATACATATATATATATATTATATATATATATATATATATATATACGATGGGCTTCTTTCAGCTTCTGTCAACCAAATCCTCTCACAGAGTAGTAGAAGACATTTGCTGAAGGTGCCACACAGTGGGACTGAACTCAGAACCATGTGGTTAGGAAACAAGCTTCTTTCCACACAGCCACCATGCACCTTTATATCATAATAAGGATAATAATAATAATGTGTGAATAGATTAAGTAAGATTAAGTAAGAGGTAAATATCATTTAATGTATACAGTATTTAAAGTAGTTTCTTGCCATGGAGACCCATGATTAGGTAGATTTTATTAAAATCTGCCGCAATGGCAAGAAACCATTTGTAGCTCTTATTTTGATACAGTGTATATTAACTGATATATATATATATATATATATATATATATATACATATATATATATATATTATATATATATATATATATATATATATATATATATATACGTATATGTCCAACCCATGCTAGCATGGAAAGGGGACGTTAAACGATGATGATGATGATGATGATGATGATGTATGTATATGTATATACATTTATGAATTTGTGTTGCAATTCTCCTGATTTTAAGTCATGTGTTGAAACAAATTTTGTTGTGTTTCAGAATGGTCTGTTTTGTCTGGACAACTGACATGAGTTAGAATAAGAACGGTAATAAATGAGTGAAGAACGAATATATAGTGCATGTGGTTATTTGGCAAAAAGAAAAAAGAAAAATGACCATCCTGAAATACAATATATATATATGTATATATATAGTCTTATAGTTAAAGAAACTATGTTACAGAATTACATCAATTAAACAAGACTATATATATATATATATATATTATATATATATATATACATATATATATATATACTATATATATATATATATAATATATATATATATATATATACATACATCTTAAAATAATAAACAAAATTCAGAAAATATTGCTGCCTTCTTCTACAGATTGCCTTTTTGGTTTTTCTTCTGTTTTTAAAGTATATTTCTAAACCATTTTTGTATTTGGTTTGGAAGATCCTTGATGGGGATTCGAGTGTTGAAACATATTTTGTTTGTAAATAGTATTCTGTATAATTCATTTAACATGGATATATTGTAGAAAGCCAGATAGCTGAAGAAAGAATCACGTACAGAAGTAGATGAAAAGTATCCAGTAGTGATGGTGGAATTGCTAAATCTGGATTTCTGCTTCTTTGAGCATCATCAGCAGCAAGTATCCATTAGCAGCCACATGTTTAGACAAATTTTACTTCCACTGATATGAGAAAAACTGATTAGCTAATCACTGACATCACAAATAGCTGGCATGACGGATGCAAATTCTTTATAAAAGACAGAGGCATTATTAATTCAAAAGAGCATTCTGTATATTTTACTGAAAGTAGATATCTCATAGTAAGCCATGAAACTGCAGTATTCACGTTGAGAAAGAATCTTGTATAGATGTAAATAGCTAAAAAGCACAGAAGGGAATCTGCCAATTATGAACATGCATTGTATTTGTTGAGGTAAATGTTTCTTACAAAAAAAAAGGAGTATATAAAAAAAGACAACAACAATTGCATGTGTTTATTCTTTTCTACTCTCAGCACAAGGCCCGAAATTTTTGGGGAGGGAGCCAATCGATTAGATCGACCCCAGTATGTAACTGGTACTTAATTTATTGACCCAGAAAGAATATAAAGGCAAAAACAACCTCAGTGGAATTTGAACTCGGAATATAAAGACATGAAATACCAGTGAGCATTTTGCCTGGCAAGCTAACATTTCTGCCAGGTTGCCACCTTAGTGCATGTATTCATTATTGGCATAATGACCTGTCTGAGATGCAACAGCAGAAATATGGTAATGGAAGCGTTAAAGAATTGCCAAGTCATTAAAATTTACAGCTGCTGATATGCTAAAATCAACAGTAGAACTATTCCTTTCTTCCATCAATTAACTCTCCAAAATAAATTAGGTTTACTGTTTCTAAAGAGCCGAGTGTGAGTTAATGATTTCTTCATTGCATTACATAAGTATTAGTAATTAATTAATTTGATTGATTTTTTTTTTTTTCTAAATAAATTTGAGAGATATGGTCAATGTGTCTGATACTGCTTGTCATGATAAAACTTGAAAGAGATAGAGAGGGGGAAGAGAGAGAAGGGAGAGAGAAGGGATAACGAGAGAGAGAGAGAGAGAGAGAGAGAGAGATTTTCAATAATTTATAAGCAGTATCACATAGAAAATAATGTTCTAACGATGGGACGGCAACTTTGACGAAATATTAATTATATTTGAAATATTTTAATGTGACTATATAAACAAATAATACTTTCAAAACAACATAGCAGTAGTTTAATTTATTTGTATGTGTGATTGTGTAGCTTATAAGTGCACACACACACACACATGTATGCATTTAAGAGTACCCTTGATGCACTGGGTGATATGGTGTGGTTGGAAAGACCTGTTGAGTCTAGTAAAACCAAAATTGCAGCTGTGGCCTGTGCCCCCTGACTGGCCCCTGTTCTTGTGGCACATAAAAAGCATCATCTGAATGTGGTTGATGCCAGGTTTACCTGACTGGCTGCCGTTCCAGTGACATGTAAAAAGCACCATCCAAACGTGATCGATGCCAGAGCCGCCTGACTGGTTCATGTGCCGATTGCACGTAAAAAGCATCCACTATACTCTCAGAGTGGTTGGCATTAGGAAGGCCATCCAGCTGTAGAAACATTGCCAGATCAGATTGGAGCCTGGTGCAGCCTTCTGATTCACCACCCCTCAGTCAAATCGTCCAACCCATGCCAGCATGGAAAACGGAGGTTAAACAATGCTGAGGATGATGATACATAAGCTCGTCTGTGTATGTATATACATATATATGTATATAAATAAAATGGGGTTTGTATGATTGTGTATATATGTATATATATATTATTCAGCGAAATTCCAACTCTGTTTTTTATGTTTTACTTATATTCTTTATAATATTAATGTAGAATATAGAATATATAGTATAAATAATATATATAGTAAAATGAAATGAAGTATTGGTTGTCTTATGAATACATAAAATGTTAAATATAAAATATATATACACATACATATACATACTCATAAATATTGTATATTTCTCTTATTTCACACACATATATAAGAATGTATGTCTGTGCTTGTGTGAGGAAAGGTAAGGGGATGGCAAATAAGTAATTGAACAGAAACAACTTCTAGTTTTTGGTTTGCCAAGTTATGTCTCTAGGTGGACTTAGCCAATTGGTACAATAAGTAGCAGAAAATGTACTGGAGTCCATAAATGAATTGTAGCATTTAAAGAAGGTATCCTTGTATGGCCACACACTGAAACCCGCAACAGGGTAAAAGAAAGGCTATCTAGGTGCAGGGGTGGCTGTGTGGTAAGAAGCTTGCTTACGAACCACATGGTTCCGGGTTCAGTTTCACTGTGTGGCACTTTGGGCAAGTGTCTTCTACTGTAGCCTCAGGCCAACCAAAGCCTTTTGAGTGGATTTGGTAGACAGAAACTGAAAGAAACCCATCATATATATATATATGTGTGTGTGCGTGTGTGTGTGTGTGTATGTGTGTGTGTGTGTGTATATTTGCATTTGTGTTTGTCCCCCACTATTGTTTGACAACCGGTGCGGGTGTGCTTATGTTCTTGTAACCTAGTGGTTCGGCAAAAGAAACCTATAGAATAAGTACTAGGCTTACAAAGAATAAGTCCTGGGGTCAATTTACTCGACTAAAAGGCAGTGCTCCAGCATGGCGACAGTCAAATGACTGAAACAAGTAAATAGTTTAATCTTCTCGTAATAATTTCAATTAAATCTAACGATTGCCAATATAAACGAAATTAAGAATTGTCACAAACCATTCGTACTTACACACTTCATAACAATAATTTTCTATTATAATTTCTACATCTTTAAATTAGTTTTTAAAGACACTCACCCCCCCCCAACATGTACACACCCCTTTGTGAGATTAACACACACTCTTTTATATACAGCAAGCAATTTTTGTCTACCTGATGGTTGAGAACAGCCCAAGCTGGAGTAAAAATCTGGCAAGACAGTCAAGTTTTGATATAATATATATGCACATGTGCCAACACATACATACAAACATACACACATACACCTACACACACATACACACTAACACATACACACATACACCTACAAACGCATACACACAAACACACAAACCTACACACACATGTGTACACAAGTACACGAATGTGTGTGTGCATATATATGTGTGTGTGCCATGATAGATTGGTAGCCACTACACACATTTTTTCTCTCTCCTTGTTTCACTCCTTGTTTTTTTCTGTGTCCCTTTCTGTAGAAGAGTGTAGGCTCGAAACATAAAAGACTTTTTCAATTCCTGAACGTTATACTAATACATTTGTTTGTTTTCTACACTACCTGTCTTCATCTTTTGTTTTTTTTGTGAACTCTCCCAATATATACATACATATATATATATATATATATATATATATAATATATATATATATAACACCATACAATGTGTTTACTTCTGTCACTGGATATACATCTAGAATTCCCTAATATTGGCAGAGTTTATACAAAGAAATGTATAAAAGAAATTGGATTGAGTGACGTTCCTTAATTCATATCACTACAATTGTTTTCACACACACTCACACACATACACGCATGTGCAACCCCCCCCCCCCACATTTCTATATACACACGTATATTAGTAACTAAATAAAAAGAAGACTAATTTCCAGGCATTATTTAGTTAACAACTGGATAAATTAGTTCTGCACTTAACCATATTCTAAGGAAAGCCACTTCTTTGGTGATTCATATAGTTCTCGAAACAAATAAAAGAAACATCTTTCACTTTATCATAATGATTTATATTCACCAGAATCTGATAGAGCTTTTTAATGTTAAATAATGAATTGTCTGTTCGAATCTAAATATATGATATTGGATATCTATAGATTAGAAGCTACATATTAATCATTGGTTTTCAATAGTCATGTTCAGTTTTTAGATAACTATAGTAGAAAATGTGTATGATTTTGATGTTAGGATAGGAATAGTTACTTGTATTATTTTCATGCTATAAAGTATTGTGATATGAAATCTGTGCTAGAGACAATATAATGGTATTAATGGTCTGGTACTGATGGTGGAGATATCAATTTAAATATTTCTTATATTAATTTGTTAGACTTGAAAAATATTAATCACTTAACATATCATAAAAGGATTAACTTTTGCTAATAGCTCGCAGAATTGGTATATATGTTATATCTTTACAGTGAAGTATTCAATGTTCTAATTTCCATAAATGTAAAGCCATGTGGTTAAAACGTTTGTTTTGTGATTTCGAGGTTTTTGAGTGAGATCTCACTGCAGGAATCTTGGACAATTGTGTAGAAAATTGTTGCTGATAATAATTGTAGAAAATTTTAAATGTAAGTCAATGTAAAATATAAATTTTAAATAAACATACAATTTTAGTTTCAATATTAAAAACAAAGTCATAACACCAAAGGTTTTATTCTTTTGTAAGCAGAAAATTGTATAATCAGATTTATAGGTTTCCACTCATTCTAAGAGTTCTGCCATGGAGAGTAGACTCAAGTTCTGTTCATGTACAAATTGATAACATATAATAATCATTTATGGCATCATCATCATCATCATCATCATTTAACATCCGTTTTCCATGCTAGCATGGGTTGGACGGTTCGACCGGGGTTTGGTAAGCCATCGAGGTTGTACCAGGCTCCAATCTGATTTGGCAGTGTTTCTACAGCTGGATGCCCTTCCTAATACCAACTACTCCGTGAGTGTAGTGGGTGCTTTTTACGTGCCACCGGCACAGGGACCGGAGGTGGCTGGCAAACGGCCATGATCGGTTGGTGCTTTTATGTGTCACCAACACAGACGCCAGTCAGGTGGCACTGGCATCTGCCACGTTTGGACGGTGCTTTTTATGTGTCACCGGCACAGGTGTCTTAACTACAATTTCCATTTGATTTTTATTTTGATGTTGGTGTTGACGTACTTGAATAAATAGGTATAGAGAAACAAAAACTCAGCTATACAGTGCTTATGTTGGCAACCCAATTTTACTAAAACTTAGATTGAAGATACTATAAATAGAAACCACCAATGTCTCTGTAGACAGAATATGAGCAGGCTTTCTCTGGTGAAACTATAAGAAGAGTGTAAAGTAGTCGATTGATCACCAAAGGAATATAAACTAATTAGATTGATCCCGATTTGTCTGTGTATGGAGAGATAAACACCAATGATTTAGTCACTTTGTTTGGTTTGTTTTGTTTGGTTTGCAGAGTGAAGCTAAAATTGCTCATTTGATTTTGTCTCCTGTCTATACTTGTGTGGATTTATATATATATATATATATGTTATTGAGGCATTGTTTTACAGACAGATGCCTTTGCTATCACTGACCCTTACTTGTATCTTAAATAAAAGATCTCTTATTCCACATGGCTACAAAGGCATGCAGCAAGGAGAGAGTTCGTTGGCAGAAGAAACATCATTACCGCTTGTAAGTTATGACTTTTGTAAGACACAGTAGAAATATAAACATAAGTTTAAACAAAATCACTGAAACACACACACACACACTTGCATGCACACATACATATATCTATACATCCATCCATACATATGTCCATGAAACTTTAAGTAACATGAAAAGCTAAGTCAAACATTTATTCAATATATATATAAACACACACACACACATATATACACATTCATACACACACACACATATATATGATGGCCTTCCTTCAGTTTTCTACTCCAAATCCACTCACAAATCGTCGCTCAGCCTCTGGCTTCCCTAAGTGTCACATTGACTTAGGTACTACAGAGAAATATTGAACCGAAAACCATGCAGTTAAGAAACGAATATCTTAATCACACAGAATATCTCACATTAGAGTATATTCTCTTTTATCTCAAAATGCTGTGTAGTGCTCTCTAAATTATTACATATTGTTAATATATGTACTGATATGCGAACTCGATTCACATTGGTTGATTATGTACATTATTTACATTATTTACATTTGACGGATATTTGTCCTCATCTTGTTTGTTGTTAACACATCGTTTCGGCTGATATACCCTCCAGCCTTCATCAGGTGTGTTGGGGAAATTTCGAACCTGGGTTCCAATTCCTAAGGTATTTTTCGATGTTGTTGTTATTATTATTATTATTATTATTATTATTATTATTATTATTATTATTATTATTATTATTATTATCATTATTATTATTATTATGATTATTAATATTATTATCATCATCATCATAATCCTTATATTATTATTATTATTATTATTATTATTATTATTATTATTATCATCATCATCATCATCATCATCATAATCATTATTATTATTATTATCATTATTGTTATTATTATTTTTATAATAATAATTATTATTATTATCACTATCATCATCATAATCATTATTATTATTATTATTATTATTATTATTATTACACTGAGCAGCAAAAAAAATTATTGTCTGCTTCCCAGACAAATGGTGCTGTACTAAACTAAAAACAGTATGCTGATTCCGAATCTGAACTCAGAATTTCTGTACAACATCAGGATTTTGAGTTATGCACATAATTATATAATAATACTACATTAGTATTAGGAATACTTAAGTTCAAGGTAAATAATTATTATAATAGTATATTAGTACTGTGTATATTATATTTATGTTCAAGGCAAATAGTATTATAATATAATGGCACATAGTATATTAATGTCAGGGAATGCTCACTTTAGTTTTGGTATGATCAGCTCAGAAATGTTTGAGACACTTGCTCTTGTGCTTATGTGCCATGCTGGCCTCCTGTTGTAGGAACCAGCAGTAGTCACCCATCATGTGTGGATTGAACCGGCCTTGATATCCCGTTTCCATCTCAAATATGTCCTAGTGGAACCTCTCACCTTGCTCATCACTAACAGCATCAAGATTTGTTGGAAAAAAATCGAGATGAGAATGCAAGAATTGCATTTTAAGGACCATTTGGGTGTGGGCTTATCAAATTCTTTTGCCGAGATTTTATGGTCATACGGTTTGCTCATGTCAATCAATAAACAGACTTTATTGCTTTTGTCTTTCACAACCAAATCTGGTTTATTTGCCTTCATGATCCGATCTGTACATACTGGGAAGTTCCAAAGAATAGTTACATTTTCTCCCTCAGTTACAACCTCAGGGTGGCACTTGTACCATTCGTCAGCAGTTTTGATTTTATAATGCTGACATATTATCCAATGTAGATATTGACCAACTCTATCATGCTTTGTTGTTGTTGTTGTTGTTGTCATTATTATTATTATTATTATTATTATTATTATTATTATTATATGTTTGACTTTTGCTTTGTATTTGTACAAGTTGGCTCCAAGTCTCACCCAGAGACCTCAAGAGACAACAAGTTAGAAGTT
>NC_043004.1:33213940-33248940 GCF_006345805.1 Octopus sinensis
TGTGAGAGACATTTAAAAAAATTATTTATTTGTATGATTCAGTATAGAAAATGGCTTTGTAAATAAAATCTTAGAATGAAAGGAAAATTGATAATGCAATCAATTTGAGACCTAAGCTAGAAAAGTTGGTTATATTGAAGAGATAATGGAAATTTATCTAGAATGGTATTATAGCATATTAGTTAAGATTTCTTCATTGATTGGTTTTATCTTGGTGCAGATTATCACTTCAAAGTGTAACGAAATTTATTTAGTTTCCCAGTGTTTCAGAAAATTTACTTAAATAGGACAGAACACATCCCAACACTAAGAAGAATTTTATGTAGAATGGTTAAAAGTAGTTATGTAAATGTTTATAAATAATGAGGTAAAGAACGACTGGTTTATCTTATGTTTAGAAATATATTTTTGACACTCAAAAGACAATGCTTAATGTTAATTTAAATTCTGCAAACTAGTTACTTCATATCTTGTGCATTGGAGTGTGACAATAAATATCAATGGAACCAATCTCAAAATGTCATTCAGTGCATTTATTAATTTTCTTCCAGCTGGATTTGAAGTCTCTTTCAATACCAACCTGCCTAAGATGTTCATTCACTGCTTTTGAGTGACCCAAATTAAAATCTTCCCATGAAAAGTTTTTGCTTTATCCTCCAAATACCAAATTAATTATGACAAAATTGTTTTATAACACCTGCTAAATAATGACAAAATAATTCTTTTAAATTCTTCATTATTTTCAAAATTAATTGAAATAGGCAACTTCAACAGAAGTATGGTAACAAAAGTATAAAGTGATCTAAATTAAAACCTTCCATCAAAATTCCATGTTATGTTCCAAGCATCAGTTTAATAATAATAAAGTTATTTTACTAAAACCACCAACATTTTCAAAATAATTTGAAACAAAATCAAATCATTTCAAACAGAAATATGGTAGCAAAAAGGTTAAAGAGACTAAAATAGTTAAAAATGTCAAATTGACATTAAAAATATGATTTCTAATTCAAATATATTTTGAGATGTACATACATATATAAATAGGAAGCCTAAAGGCATTCACAGAATACCCTGACAGAAAAATGTGGTTGGACAAAATTACCTTGAAAAGACATACCAGTTCAGTACAAAAATAACTGCAGTTTTTAACCATCAATTTTATTAATACACGCCTGCTTAGAATATATTTTTAAGTCAAAATAATAACTATTAAAGTCTGAACGTTTTTGAAAAAGTAAAACAAAACACTTTCCCCCACAAATTTCTTATTCAATATCTGTGAAGACTTTTGACTTTTTGGTGTGATGCAAATATCAAACAACTTTTGAGTGGTCAGCATTTAGATGTTCTTGATACCTCAAGTCGTTTGTGAGGTTCTGCTTCCATCAAAGGCCAGCTAATTGGTCATTGTTAGTCACAGAAAACTGTCTGCAAATTTCTTCGTCACTAAGGCTCTTGTTTCTGTGATGAAATATTTGGAAGCAATGTTAAGCTGTTCGTTTGTTAGTGGCCCCTGGTAAAATATATATTGGTCAACATCACAAACAGTTTCTGTTGGTTTGCTTTCATTTTTGGAACTCATACAATACACTCACTCAAATTTGCTTTACTTTTCCATCTTTAATTTGACAGCCTAAAATAAAGAAGAATAAACAGTGAAAACAAAATCATTAGCATAAATCAATAGAATAGAATCTGTGCTTCAAAATGCTATATTACATGAATATAATTAAATAAAAGTTTATTCTGAAATAAGCGTAAAAGTTTGAAATAACAAATAAAAAAAGCAATTATTTTTGCACCAAACTAATAGGAAACGGTAAACAAATGTTTGTTTGTATAGGTGTTCCAATAGTTTTTGTTGATGTTAATATTGCTGCTGCTGTTTCGACTTTAGTTGCTATTAGTGTCACTGCTGTAGCTACTGCTGTTGTAGAGAATTTTGTGAAATACAGTTGAAATATTTTGTGACAACCTTGAGAAGATTGGCTTTTTAAAGTATAATGTTTAGCATGTTGTGAGAAGGGATTTCCTGATGAATTCGTCACCCACCCCTGCTGCTGTTGTTGATTCAGGTGGTTCATTTTCTCTGTTGGTTGAGAGTACAAAGGAGTACAAAGGCGTACAAAGGAGAATTTTGGGGTCTTTCAATTACTTCCTGGCAATGAGGACCCCTATAACTATGTCTGGTGTTGCTTTGAGGGGTTCCTATAACCCATGATTTGTTGCCATTTTTTTCTATTTCTCTTCTTTTCAATCTTTTGGGCAGGAACACCTTAAATGGCTTTTACTGTCTGGTAGAAAGAAGTGGGCTCTTCTGTCCTGGATGCCTAGAGTTAACCCTTCCATTACCATATTTCTTTTGAGATTCTCTGTGTTTCCTTCAATTCATTTCAAATATAACAAAGAATTTAGTAAAATAACTTAGTTATCATTAAGCTAGTGTTAGAACAAAAATTGTGACTAAGGTTTGGCAGAAGATTTTAATTCAAAACTTTTGAAAACAAAACTTTTGTACTCAGAGTCAGAGCTAGTTTCAGCCAAGTTGGTAACGAAAGGCTTAAAGTCTTCCTCACAGGAAGGTCTACTACAGGATGCAATTCTGGAATTATTTTGTGGTATTTTAGGTTCATTAGAGGGTGTATATCTATGAAGATCACTGAACCACATTCGCTGAAAGTTGAATCAGCACTAACTATATGCCCATATTACGCCATGCAAGTGACCATGAACTGGGAACATACATCAGCACCAATTTTCCTGGAGATGGCCCTTGTTTTTCTCCTTCTCAAATATTGTAGGACCAGCGTGTGGGCAGGTATATCTCATACAATTTGTCCTAATGCTTTTGCCACGTCCTCTATTTTGAAACTGCCCCACACCCTTCCTCACCCAATATTGATAGGGGTTGATTTATCTTCATGACCATTGGAGGTAATATTAGTTTCAAATTTTGGCACAAAACCACCAGTTTTAGGGGAGGGTGGTAAGTCGATTACACCGACCCCAGTACCCAACTGGTACTTGTCTTCTTGACTCTCAAAGGATGATAGGCAAAGTCATCCTTGGAAGAATTTGAAGTGCTGCTAGCATTTTACCCAGTGAGCTAGCAATTCTATCAGCTTGCTGCCTTGTTCACTGGAGATGATACTGATAAGGGAAAGGGGAGCAGTTGTTTAACAACACCAGTAGCAGCAGAAGTAACAGTAGCTGAAGCTTTGCTCTGAGTTGCTATAATTTTTAATCTCAGAGTTTTGTTTCTTGCTAGTTATTGTTTTCTTTTTCTTCAAGGCTCAAAGCTCTTTGGTGGCATTTGAGCCTCCTGCCCCCACCCCCATCACAGGTCACCCTTTGCAGTGACCCATTCACATGATTCATCAACTGGATGACATTATGGCCTTTGATGAAAAGGCGGTGAGCTGGCAGAAACGTTAGCATGCCGGGTGAAATGCTTAGCAGTATTCTGTCTGTCTTTACGTTCTGAGTTCAAATTCCACTGGGGTCGACTTTGCCTTTCATCCTTTCGGGGTCAATAAATTAAGTACCAGTTGCGTAATGGGGTCGATCTAATCGACTGGCCCCCCTCCCCAAAATTTTGGGCCTTGTGCTTAGAGTAGAAATGATTATGGCCTTTGATGGTTCATTAAAAATTGTAGTTCCTCTAACACTTTTTGTTGGTTCTTAGAGCATGTGCCTCCATCTCCTTTCATAGTGTTTAGAGAAAATCACCATCAACCATGGGGTAAGATTTTCAGTCCTCTCCCTGAACACGAATCACATG
This sequence comes from Octopus sinensis, assembly GCF_006345805.1. Taxonomy (NCBI): domain Eukaryota; kingdom Metazoa; phylum Mollusca; class Cephalopoda; order Octopoda; family Octopodidae; genus Octopus; species Octopus sinensis. Next base: position 33,217,725 of record NC_043004.1, read on the forward strand.
CTTCTTCACCCCATACCTTGGGGTTACCAATGTTTTGATTGACTGCCTATTCAGTATTTTTAGCACCAAAAGGCAACAAGCTGGCAGAATCCTTAGCAGGCCAGACAAAATGCATAGCAGTATTTTGTTTGCTGCTATGGTCTGAGTTCAAATTCTGCCAAGGTTGACTTTGTCTTTCATCATTTTGGGGTCAATAAATTGAGTACCAGTTGAGTACTGGGCTCGATGTAATCGACCTGTGCCTTTCCCACAAAAATTTCAGGCCTTGTGCCTAGAGTAGAAAAGAGTATTTTTAGCGCCAAGACTATGGCACCATAATCCTGGCCGTGTATGGCACATTTCCTTTCCTGTCACGTCCCAAACAAAGTATCTTCATGGTGCTATGTGGAATCCCACTTTATTATCTTTGAAGATGCAGAAATACATTCGGCAGTGCCTCTCTTCAATGAACAACTCTGAGTAACAAACTAGCACTTCTACATCAACCATTTGCTTCACATCATTGCAAAAGAATGGAGTGGCACCACTGGGGGCTGGAATCCTTCTGCCTCATCTACTTCTGAGATGCAAGAAGGGCAAAACATTGTTCTAACTGGTTTATCTCATGAATTGAAAAAAATCTGTTGCTGTGAATTTATTTCTCTTTTTAACCATTTTTCTTTTTATTTTCTATATTTTCTTTTTTCCTTTTTTCTTTCTTTCTTTTTTTTCTATCGCATAACTTGACTTTGAAAACGAACAATCTGGTGTGTTTATTTTAACAGCCTACCAATGTATACAGTGAGTTTCTTTGCCCTAGGTGTCAGGGAGACACTCAGCAAGAAATAGAAACAAAATTGAAAGAGCAATAATAATAATAATGATAATAATAATGATAATAACAACAACAATAATAATAATAATGATAATAATAATAATAATAATAATAATAATAATAATAATAATAATAATAATAATAATGATAATAAAATCATTTACTTGTTTCAGTCCTTAGGTTGTGGCCAAGCTGGGGCACCACCATCTTAAAGGATTTTAGTCAGATGAATCAACCCCAGTATTTATTTTTTAAAAGCTTGGTACTTATTCTATCATTCACGTTTGCCAAACTGCTAAGTTATGGAGATGTAAGCACACAAACACCAATTGTCAAGTGGTGGTGCAGGACAAACAGACACAAAGACCTACACAACTTAAATTAACTGAAAAGTTTTCAACTAGGAAGCAGAACCAATTTGCAATTAGAAATTGAACATCAGCTTATTTTTGTAGTGCTGTACTCTGCAAATGTTTGCCATTACAGAGAACGTGGCTTTCTATTGTATTCCAATAGAGAAAGAGGAATAGGTGGCAATGCATCAATAAAATTAATTTCAATATATTCCATATTCTGTAAATAAAGAATTCCTCATGCACAGAGGTCTGTAAAACGGTCAAAGAAGGTTAGTGACATATTGGTTGAAAGCAGTGTCGCGAATGAAACCTCATCAGACCTTTACACACAAACATAACAAGCGAAAACATTCATTAACACTTATTACGATCGGAACTATACACAAAAGACCTTAATTTTCACAATCGGAAAAATTAGTTTATGAGTTTGTCTCATTCCCAATAGATTTGGTCTTGTTTTACAAGAATACAATTTCAGTATGATTCCAAGAATAGATAACTATGTTTAGCTTCAATCTGAAATGTTTTAGTTAATCATGCCATATTCTATAGAATATGGAGATGAGGAATTATAAGAGAAGCACAAGCCCGAACAGAAATCAATGTGTCTGATCTTAATCGATGATTTTACATAGCTGCCATCATTATCACATGATAATACAGTGTCCACAAGTGAGGTCAGAGTGGAGGTAAACATTTATGCAACGATCACGAATTTATGACATAATTAAATAACTTCCAGCAAAACCAAGTCGTAAGGGCAATCCATTATATTGCATATCTTTAGTTTATTCAATAGTTTTCTCCTGATAATATTGTTCTTCGTATGAATATTCATGAAAACACATACATATGTACAGACGTACGTACATACATATGTAGATACATACACACATACACACACATGTGCACACACACATACATACATATATACATAAACACATACAGACACACATACATACATGAATATACACATTCATGTATGTATACACATACATTCATACATACATCTGTACATATAAATATACATATATCTCTGTGCAGAAAAGTTAATCTTTTGTGCACTGTAAACTGATAGTAATTTCAATCAACTCTATTTTCCCACCAGTTCATGCATGCATATGGACGAACACATTCATATCAAGTCACACCCGAACACCCAGGCCCTCATGTGCGAACGCACACACACACACACACTATGCGTGCACACACACACGTATACACACATACACACATGTATACACACACAAACACACTATGCGTGTACACACACATGTATACACATACACACTATGTGGGCACACACACATATATACACACACACACACACACGTACACACATAAACACACACATGTATACATACGCATACACACCTGTATGCAGACACACGTGTATACACACACATACACATACACGCATGTATACACACACATTCACACATGTATGCACATACACATGTATACACACACATATGCACATATATGCACACACACACATGTATACACACGCATACACATACATATGCACATACATGCATGTATACACACACATACACACATGTATGCACACACATGTATGCACACACATGTATGCACACACATGTATGCACACACATGTATGCACACACACATGTATGCACACATACATGTATATATACACATACACACACACAACATACACACATACACACATAGACACATGTATACACACACATACACACATGCATACACACATGCATACACAAACACATACACATGTATACACACACACATGTACACATGTATGTGTATGCAACTGAGAATTGGTAAATGGAATATTTCTGCATTACCTGAGGTTTCACGTGGTTGTTGTTTGTAAACCTTGCTCAGTGGTGACACTTGAAATGAATAAGAGAAAATAAACTGATCTGCCAATGCACAATTTTGCTCCCCACCACCACCACCACCAACAACAACAACAACAACAACAACAACAACACCTCTTTCAGTTCTGTTCCAGTGAAAAAGAAGCAGAAATGGATATGACAATACAGACCTGAACCGAGATTCTGGTTCCAATTTACAGAGGTTAATAGCTATATCGCTTGCTCTTATTTTAAAAGACCATAAAAAAAATTGTCCTACGGAGCTCTTATTCACAAATAATACTGTCATAAACTCATGCTGATAAAGATATAAGATAGTATTCCTGTACTTTGGTATAAAGTTGTTGCATTTAGTCGACCTTCTGCCAGCCTATGAAGAGCCCTAACCCTTTAATTTATTATCTCTTTCAGATTCCTAAAACCTCGTCCATCAACAACTCACTTTGGAACTTTCCAATCCTTTTTAAACATTACCCTGTCCCCAAACCCTACCTCCCCGCACACACATACACACACACTTCCCGTATGATACTCACTGTTGTATCATATTGCTTCCCACTGGTTCTATTAAAACCTATTTATTTATTACCCACAAGGGGCTAAACATAGAGTGGACAAACAAAGACAGACATAGGTATTAAGTCGATTACATCGATCCCAGTGTGTAACTGGTACTTATTTAATCGACCCCGAAAGGATGAACGGCAAAGTTGACCTCGGCGGAATTTGAACTCAAAACGCAATGGCAGACGAAATACCGCTATGCATTTCGCCCGGCGTGCTAACGGTTCTGCCAGCTGGCCGCCTTTTATTAAAACCTGTTTCTCCTTCACTTCCATTGAGGTGAATGTGACATAATATGTTGCTTGTCACTCAACCATTTTGCAGTTTGAGTAAATTACGTATTTGAGTAGGACTTCAAATTTACTGTATATAAAACTAACAAATATTACACACTACATTTGTATTGAGTCCTGTCTTCGGTAATTGTTCACAGTTGTTTTGCACACAAAAGTACTTGTTATTAACTATACATACACACATAAATACATACACACCTATATGCATACATATATCTTAGCATACATATGTACATACATAAACACATGGCATACATACATACATACATACAAACAAACATACATACATACATACATACATACATACATACATATAGGTTTCTACATGAAAAAGAAATCAGCCAGCTAACTCACACATAACAAATACACATTGTAAGTGGAACAGTATAAATGTGTAAAACTTTTCACAAGTTTAGAATATGAATTTGTTTTTGTTATTTTCCATTCCAGTGATGGAACATTCTAGCTTTGTTAGAAACCAGTCCCTTCCACAGAGGAAGAATTCAAATAATTAAAAACAGAAGAGAACATACGTATATATATATATACACACACATACATACATACATACATACATACATACATACATGACATATCGAGCAGAGGTCAGCAATGCCCGTGCCAAGTTTTAAGTCCAATAAGGCTTGGACAACACCTCACAGGCCCTCCCCACTCTATTGATGTTATCCAGAGACAAACCCGAGTAAGATGTCTGGTGCCAATATGAGTTAAAGATCCCCTCCCCATCAAATGTCCAACACCATTCCCTGCAAATCTGGTTTTGTATCAGAGTGACCTTCTCCTAGAGACATGCTTCAACAAGAGCTAAAGGGGTGCCTCCCTCCCAGTGGTTGCTCAGCATGCTGGACACCATCCTGGAATTTCTGTGTGCCCATTCTATTGCTAGGTAGCTCTAGGTTCATCTGGTCTTTTAATAGGTCTTGTTTTCAGTCCTGCTGGCTTTCTAGCAACCCTTCTCACCAGGCTAGCCTGGTGGGGGTGCCAGTTTAGTCGCCGACAACCCGACCATGCAACAGGTTGTACTGTTCTCATTGTTTGTTCCTTCTCAAGCCATGCCTGGCTCATAAGGGCCGTTTTTCTGGTTTCCTTGGCGTATAGGCTCCCTATCTGGATGGGACGCCGGTCTGTCACAGGTGAGCTGCAAGATGCAGGAGGAAAGAGTGAGAGAAAGTTCTGGCGAAAGAGTCAGCAGAAGTTCGCCATTACCTTCTGCCGGAACCGCGTGGAGCTTAAGTGTTTTGCTCATAAACACACACATCACCCCATCTGAGATTCAAACCCACGATCCCTTGACTGTGAGTCTGCTGCTCTAGCCACTAGGCCATGTGCCTCCACATAACAGGTTGTGCTGAGTTCTATGTTACCAGTAACACTCATGAGAGCCTCACAAGTGACCTGACATACATACACACATACATACATTTATATGTATATATGTATGTGTATATATATGTATGTATAATTATATGTATATATATATATATAATATATATATATATACACACATACATACATACAGACATATATATATATATAAATATAAAACATAAAAGAATATACACATGTATGTGTGTGTGTGTATGTGTGTACACATACATTCTGAATTATAAACATACACATATGTACTGAAACTTAATCATACAATCATATAGTCTCATAGACACATAAACATAACCACGCACACACAAACATACACGTAAACACACACATACACGCACATGTTAACATACACATGAACAGACAGACAAACACAAACGCCCACACTTGAAATGATGAGAAGAAAGTAATTCTTGGAGTATTTCTAAGAAACCACTTTACGTATCAATAAACAACTTTAGCATTTCGTTTGTGTTGCTCTTGTGCTGGTCAGCTCAATGACAAATTGTCAAATTGGGGGTTGGTAGAATAATTGCATTTGACAGGTGGCTTGGGTCAGCTAGCTATGGCGATAATGTCGGTCAAAGTTAAGTGGGCAACTGAAAAATGCTCTGACCGTCACAACTTTTGATACTCTATCTTCACACATATACACACATACATGCGAACCTATACAAAGACACACACTTAACACTCAAGCACATGATCACGTGTGTAGTACACACACATTATATGGCGGAATGACAATGAATGGAAAGATATATATATATATATATATATATATATATATACATATATATATATATATATATATATATATATATATATATATTATATATATATATATATATAGAGAGAGAGAGAGAGAGAGAGAGAGAGAGAGAGAGAGAATTTATTATTGATAATAAGGAGAATGAAGAATTTGAACATTCAGACTTTAAGTTTATTTCCAGGTAGCTTATTTATAATCAATACTGTACTTTACAAGAAATAAACTGTAACTTCGGATGAGAATTAAAGGAAGTTTACCAAAAAATTGTACCATCTTAAGGAACCAGCCTTGGCATTTTAAATAGAGAAATTCGGTATCTGCCTAGATATTATATCCCTCCTCTAATGCTATATATATATGTAGATATGATGATGATCATCATCATCATCATTTAGCATCCGTTGTCCATGCTGGCATGGGTTGAACAATTTGACCAAGGCTGGCAAGTTGGAAGGCTGCACCAGATTCCAGTCTGATTTGGCATGGTTTCTATGGCTGGATGTCCTTCCTATCGCCAATGGTAGGGTGTAATGGGTGCTTGTATGTAGAAATGGCATGGGTGCCATTTGCATGACACCAGTGTCTGCCACGACTTGATGGGTCTTCTTCTCAATGGGTCTCCATGAGGCCCAATATTTGAATGGTGCTTTTTATGTGCCACTGGCTCGTGTGCCAAGTTACCTGACACCAATATCAGCCACGACCATGATTTCACTTGGCTTGAAAGGTCTTCTCAAGTGTGCAGTATATCGCCAAAGGTCTTGGTCACTGGTTATTGCCTCTGTGAGGTCCCGAGTTCAAAGATAATGCTTCACCACCTCATCCCATGTCTTCATGGGTCTACCTCTGCCACAGGTTCCCACCACAGTTAGAGATCAGCCCTTCTTTACACATCTATCCTCGTCCATATGCATCACATAATTATATCAGTGCAGTCGTACTGTTTGCACACCACATCTAATGCATCTTATGCCTAACTTTCCTCTCAAGATGCTTACACATTGTTGAACATGGACACTGACGTTGCACATCCAGTGAAGCATACTGGCTTCATTTCTTTCAAGCCTACGCATGTCCTCAGCTTTCACAGCCCATGTTTCACTGCCATGTAGCATAGCTGTTTACTCACAGCCATCATGCAGTCTGCCTTTCACTCTGAGAGAAAGATGCCTTTTGTTGCCAGCAGAGGTAGGAGCTCTCTGAACTTTGGCCCAGTCTAATCTTATTCTCAGAACTACACTCTTGGAGCATCCACTTCCACTAATAACTTGGTTGACAATCACAATATATAATATATTTAAAAATATATTAAAACTATGTAAAGTGTGTTCATTTTCCTTCTTTACTTCTTTATATATATATTACCAGATAGGAATAGTTGAAATTCCTCCCTTGCTGTTACTCATGTATGTGTGTGTATGTGTGTGTGTGTGCGTGTTTGTACATATACATACACACATATATATATGTATATACATACATACATACATATATACATGATGGCTGCCCCATCGTTATCGAGTATGGCCATTGCACGAAGCTTAACTGTTATTGGTGCTGAGATCGAACATGACTTTTATTTGCTTTTTAAGGCTACAGCCATCTATTCAGTTGAGACACACAGCACTATCAACAATCATGAACAATGTTGCTATTGTGCAATGCCTGTGCAAGAAGATTTTTTTTAAAGTGAGGAAAGGCTGTGCACTAAGTCAATCCTACTCACTAAGCAACAGCAGCCATAATCCGAAAGAAGAACAAGTCAACATCATCGGAAACCACTGAGCTGCAGGTTTTATGTCGGAGTTATCCCAGTTACCCGAGTTACCTTCTCCTAGAAGGATGCCCTAACAAAGGCTAGGAGTCCTTCACTCCCAATGGTTTAACCGCGCGATCGGGTATTCAGTTCGATTATTTCTATGTCCCCGTGCATGATACAGCCTTAAGCCATAACAAAAAATACACATATATATACATACATACATGATATATACATATATACATACACACACATATATATGTATATACATACGTACATACATACATACATACATACATATATATATATATATATATGTATATTGGCAGGGCTGGCCTGCTAGGTAGCCGGCCAGAATGCTAGAAATAGATCATAAACGATCAAACTACAAGGGAAATTCTCTAGAGGAAGAATTCAGCGAACACCAGAACCAAATTTGGCGGGCAGGACATATGAAAAATTAAATAAAAAACAGAATTAAATGCATACCTCGGTTTCGGTCTTAACAAAAGAATTACTTGCATAATTCAAGTGTCCGTGACTTCTTCAGTACATTTGGTCCTCGAGATGCAAACCGCAAGACTAACCCCAGCTCTCTGTGTCAAGACAGACACGTGCTTAGTCTTACTGATTACATCGGGAATAAAATTTCAAATGTCTTGGTTCCGGCGCGCTAAGAGACTCCTGAAGCGAAGGGCTGCAGTGAATAATTCACTGCGGGTAAAGCTTACTACTAGGGAACGTATTTATTTAAATATTTAAAAATTGAGGGAGATAAATTAATATTAATTTTAATATCAATTTAAAACCAGTAGTCCAGCATTCAAAAAATCTGAGGAGTCAGAGAAAATTCAAATATATGTGTATGTTGGCAGGGCTGGCCTGCCAATATACACATTTCTAGCATTCTGGCCGGCTACCTAGCAGGCCAGCCCTGCCAATATACACATATATTTGAATTTTCTCTGACTCCTCAGATTTTTTGAATGCTGGACTACTGGTTTTAAATTGATATTAAAATTAATATTAATTTATCTCCCTCAATTTTTATATATATATATACATACACTCTTTTTTTACTTGTTTCAGTCATTTGACTGTGGCCATGTTGGAGCACCGCCTTTAGTCGAGCAAATCGACCCCGGGACCTATTCTTTGTAAGCCCAGTACTTATTCTATCGGTCTCTTTTGCCGAACCGCTAAGTGACGGGGACATAAACACACCAGCATCGGTTGTCAAGCAATGCTAGGGGGACAAACACAGACATACAAACACACACACACATACATATTTATATATATATATATATACATATATACGACAGGCTTCTTTCAGTTTCCGTCTACCAAATCCACTCACAAGGCATTAGTCGGCCCGGGGCTATAGCAGAAGACACTTGCCCAAGATGCCACGCAGTGGGACTGAACCCGGAACCATGTGGTTGGTTAGCAAGCTACTTACCACACAGTCACTCCTGTGCCTATATATATATATATGTATATATATATATATATATATATGCCATTAGGAAGGGTATTAATCCAAGAATACCCATGCTGAAGCAAACACTGGGACATGATGTAGTGCTCGGATCCCTTAGTTCTTGCCAAATCGTCCAACCCATGCCAGCATGGAACATGGACGTTGAAGGATGATGACGATGAAGATGCTGTTATATAAACCAAAGCTGTGTGTCTGCCTCGTTTTTCATCTCCTGACCTCGGCTTACGAGTACACATGTTGTTTATGTCTACGACCCTCACTAAAATTCATAATTCTTAACATTAGAAGCCAAATACAATTGTTACACACAATAAGAAGAGAACAAGAAGCAGCAGACAACATTTGCTGCAGAATTTCAAAGTCTGTCTGTTTGGCGGAAGAAGAACATTGAATGGTTGAGACTTGTTACTTCTTCAATTTTCACTTTTGTTCATTCATTTCATATTCCTCTCTCTCTCTCTCTTTCTTCATTTCAAACACAAACAATGTTATTGGATTTCACTTCCATCTACACCTCCCTCCCTATCTTTTTCCTTCGTCTTCTTTCTTTCTTTCTTTCTTTCTTTCTTTCTCTTTCTCTCTTTCCTTCCCTCTCTATCTCTGCATATATGGATATGTTTATGCGTATGTATGGAAGGACGTATCTATACACAGACACACACCGTATATGCATGCACATACATTTATTATATATATATATATGTATGTATGTATGTGTGGTGTGTGTGTGTATGTGTGCATGTATATATGTATATATATGTATATATACATACACACACACACACACATATATACATGGATATATACATATATACATAAATACATATATATATATATATATATATCGATATAGATAGATAAATGAACAGATAGGTAGATAGATAGATAGATAGATAGATAGATATGTATGTATGCATACGTATATGCACACACATGCACATATATGCCTAGACACCTATATACATACACTTGTGTATATTATGCACACCTTAACAGACACACACAAACACACAGGTGCAATTACATAATAATAGACACGATATATTTCTTTTGTGTTATTAACAAATGAATAACCAGCAAGTGACTAAGTGACTGTTTGTCTGTGTTTTCCAGTGTGTTTGTGTTTGTGTTTTTCAGTGTATTTGTGCGTGTCTGTCTATAAATAAGTCGAAAGACAGCCATAAACGAGGCCGAGACACTAAGTGGAGAGAAGAGCAAAGGAAAGAGAGAGAGATCAAAGAGAAATAACAAGTGTTATCCTAACAACATTTGCACCATTTCCAAATTGCATAATAAACTATATAAACAGTTGAGACGTCCTAAGAAGAAGACAATTATTTGGAAAGGTGACGATCTGTCCGGGAAAGATTCCTTTTAAGTTTGTTAAACAATTTGTGAGGCAATTGTTTGATATCAAAAGTAAATAAGGGAAATTTCCTAAAGAAATTGCTAAGGTATAATATAGTGATAGCAATAGTGAAAAATCACATTATATGCCATTAAGAACGGCTATGATCATAATAACCATTTATTTTTTTTGAATTTACGCTTAGTATCCTTTAAAGAATAACATTCAAAGTTGTTGATTTCTCTGTACTCAAAAGCAAATGGCATAGCATATATGATACAAAGTTATCATCTATTTTCACTTTTACTTTCACAATCATTGCTGTCAGTCCGTTGGCTTTCATCATGTGACATAATAGGATGGAGACAATCACAACGTCGAGCCTTTCCTAATATTGGCCTCTCCAAATAGACTCGTATTAAGCTGGTTGGTCTCTGCTAAATTATACGAGTGGACACACAGATATTTCTGTCTTCTAAAGAAGAAAGTTTTGTGGCTATTTTGGAAACTATTACTGAAGCAGTAAAATGTGAAATGTGTCTAAAGAATTAGCGTCCAGTTGCTGTAGAGAGGAGATGTGCGACTAAAGTGTCGACTCTCTTAAATATAGAAACTGTTATTGATTAGTTAATATTTAGTATTGATCAATTAATATTTAATCTGCAAAGTTTCAAATTGGTCATCATTTTCTGCATAACTGCATAAGCTAAGATATATGACTATGTTATCACTGCTGCCACCGCCACCACCACCACCACCACCACCACCATGACCACCACCACGACAACCACCACCAGCTACAGCCATGCAAGAATTTGGACCTTGAGATCTCCATTTCCAGCAACTTCGAGGGCCACCTCCCAGTGGTGTCAGGCGTCAACGAAAAGCCCTCGACTACAACAAGATGACCAAAGTTTTTTTTTCTAAAGTCTGGGGTCTCCCACCCCTAAGCCCTAGACCATCACCTAATCACCCTTACCCATCTTGTTGCTTAACAACAACAACAACAACAGTGACTTCAACACCATCACCATCATCATCATCATCATCATCATCATCATCATCACCATCGTCATCGTCGTCATCATCCTTGTTGTCATCATCTTTGTTATTATGGTCATCATAATCATGGTCGTCATCTTATCACCCATCTTCAAATGCTTCTGATAGCAGAAACAAATGAATATAACATTCACTGATGTTGCAAGTAGCCACTCAGCTGAATAAAAATCTGGTGCTTGCAATTGAGGCAGTAACAAATCAAAATAGCTACCTGTGCATCATATCAAATGTTGAGAGGCCAGTTACTGCAGGGTTTGTCCAGAGATTACATCTCTTGGGTAGGTGCTGAGGTGACAAATTCTTATCTTATGTGAGTATGCACCATCGGAAAGGTCCAAAAAGGCTGAGATGTATCTGCTATTTTTGCTGGATGCTGATGAGATGAATTTTTACCTTCCTCTGTTATTTATTGTGTTTTTAACGCTGCACATCCATAAGAGATATTATTTTGAGACAAAATAACTGGCATTTCAACATTGTCTATACATTAAGTATGATACATAGATAGCTGTTTTAATCTAATTCTGCCTCAGTTCCATATATCAGATTTTTATCCTGAAGAGTTGCAATTTACAACATCAGTACATGTCTTAATCACTTTTTTCTATATCAGTAATGATAAAATTCATCTGAGCATGTGGTTGGCTAAGGGTACACATCATTCAAAAGATCTCAAAAGGCTAAAATACCCCAAGCATCCTTGATGCACAGTGCTACGATGAATTATGATCCACTTCTGATATTTAGCGTGTTTATACCACAGAGCATCCATAAGAGATGTTGTGTCAGGACAAATATTGCAGTAACTGGCAAACTGGCATCTATCCATTTGATAAATGCCACCCCCCCACACACACATGTGCATATATATATATATGTATATATATATATATATATATATATATATATATTATATATATATATATATATATATATATATGTATATGTGTATGTGTATGTATATATATATCATCATCATCATTTAATGTCCGCTTTCCATGCTAGCATGGGTTGGACGATTTGACTGAGGGCTGGCAAACCGGATGTCTGCACCAGGCTTCAATCTTGATCTGGCAGAGTTTCTACAGCTGGATGCCCTTCCTAATGCCAACCACTCCGAGAGTGTAGTGGGTGCTTTTACGTACCACTGGCAGGGGGGGGGGCAGTCAGGTGGTATTGGCAACAACCTCGCTCGAATCTTTTTACATATGCCACCGGCACAGGTGCCAGTAAGGCAATGCTGGTAATGATCATGCTCGAATGGTGCCTTTTATGTGCTACTGGAACGGAAGCCAGTTAGCCGCTCTGGGTATGTATATTTATATATATATATATATATATATGATGATATATATATATGATGATGATATATGTATGTGTGTATATAAATATATACATAATATATAAATGCATATATATGTATATACACACACATATATAGATAGATATAAGCATATGTAAATATACATATGCATATATATGTGTGTTCATATGCATATATATTTGTACATGCATTTTATGCATTTGCACATTCATGAATATTGATTGAAGATGATTTCATAACAAATTTGATAAATTTGGAATAAGATTTATTTAAATAAAAAAGAATCAAACAAATATAAAACAAAATGATGAGTTCCAATGAAATTGATATGTTAAAGAAAACATGTTGGGTGATTGCATTATGGGGAACTGATCCTGATTATCATATTGATTTTGAAGCATTATCTTCCAACCAATATAAGTTACAGCATGTTCATTTTATCAAGTTAATATTCTGGGTTTGGATAAATATATATTCACCACAAAGATGTCGATAAGGGATCTATTTTAGGGAGATTTGCCAGCTACACTGAACACGTAAAAAGAATCTTACTCCATTATGTTCCTTTATTTATTTGATCAAATCCCATTTCTTTATACAGCTGGTTCTACTTAAAAAGTACCTGGACTAGTATCATGTAAAAAACACACCGATGCCGGCACCATGAGTGTCATTATATTATGCCAACTAAAGGCGGTGAGCTGGCAGAGATGTTAGCATGCCGGGCGAAGTGCTTCGTGGTATTTTGCCCGTCGCTACGTTCCGAGTTCAAATTCCGCCGAGGTTGACTTTGCCTTTCATACTTTTGGGGTCGATAAATTAAGTACGAGTTACGCATTGGGGCCGATGTAATCGACTTAATCCGTTTGTCTGTCCTTGTTTGTCCCCTCTGTGTTTAGCCCCTTGTGGGTAATAAAGAAACATATATTATGCTTACTATAGTCAACACACGCATTGGTTCAATATCACTTCTTTATTGATAGTGAATTGGTTAAATATCTAATTGAGTAACTAATCAATCACTTGTTTAATGTGCTAGTTAAACAATCAATTGGCTATTTGTGGATCAAAGCCTTCCATTGCTATTCATGACCTTTTCAATAACTTTCCCTCCCTCTTGGAGGTCTGCTCTGAGTCTGTCCAAGAATTACATCAATGAATGATTAGTTAGTTGGTTAGATATTTAACCAATTGACTAATGATTAAAGAAGTGGAATTGAATCCGTGTGTGGGTTTATTATTATTATTGGCATAATGACCCTCCAAATACACAACAAAATTTGTTTCATTACATCCAGCTTCTTCCAAACCAAGTACCAAAAAAAAAAACCAAGTAAAATAGAGTTTGTCTCCAAACACAATTCTTCTTTCTTTGCTGTCATTGGACAAGTTTAAAAAGTCTTAAGACAGAATAATATCACTAAACGCAGCAATTTTTTTCACTCTTCCTTCGATTCTTACAGACCCCTCCTGCATTAGCACGAGAAACCTTTACTGAGAGCTGTCCTTCAGGGAGTTGAGAAGACTCTCAGTGACTAGAGAAATGTCTTTGAGTAGTTTTTCTAAAACATGTAACATCTTCACTGCTTCTTGGAACAAATGAGATTAGCTGCTTGAGATTGGTTTTATCTAAGCTGTAATAAAACAAAGTTGAGTATGTGCATATTATATTTGCAGTGTGTATGTGTGTGTGTGTGAGAAAGAGTATGTATACGTACATATGAGTATGTGCGTTACATGCCGGCTGATGTCTATGATAAAGTGCCTGTCAATGCGAATTTCTAAGTACATGTGATCGTAATTATATAAAGCGAGAAAGTATGTGTGTGTGTGTGTGTGTATGTGTGTGTGTGTAAGTTTTAATGACTTTATAAAAGAGTTATGTTATTAGAGAATGCATGCTTATGAATTTTGATAAATAACCATTTGTTATTAAATAAATATGTATGAGAATGTGGAGATATGGAAGGAGATGCAGAGAAATAGGGATGGAACTGAAGTGAAGACCATGCCAATAAGATTTCTATTACTGCATCAAACTACAAGAGAAGACAAATGCAACACTACAAACTATCAAACATTCATCAATTATTTAGTGCTTCCACTGCTGACTGTAGCTAAAGCACATCACCTTCTGGTTTCTACACACAGTCATTGAGGATTAAACATCTGGACTATTGATACGGAACAGTTCTTTAGTTCTTTATTATATTAAACTTTTCCAAGGTAAAAGTTGATAATGACTTTGAAGTTCCAACTTGCTCACCTTCATCAGACATTCTAAATATTTAATAAGCTTCTGTACAGATTGAGTAATCCTTTAGTTTCATGTTAAATTGGATTTATATATATTGTATATATATATAGGAAAGGAAAAAATAATAACAATAAGGCAGAATGCTAAACTGAAAGCAAATTTTGATATAATTGAGTGTAAGAAAGATTAAAAAGGATTTCAAACAGACTTTCATTGCATGGCAAATTTTCAGGATAAGAAAGGGGGGAAAAAATTATGTTTTTTTCGAAAAAACAATAAATATATACAAAAATAAATAAATAGATATACCAATACATCATAGTGTCTTTAAGCTTTTAAAGTTCAATTGTATTCCATGGAAAAACTTGTTTGAAGGATTAGGATGCATGTGTTTTAGAGTAGTGTTTTGTTTGAGAAGGTTGGATGTTTATATTTACCAAGTGACAAAGATATCTTTTTTCTTTTAATATTTTTGCTTGGTTTTTGACAGATGTATTGGGGTAGGAGTTATCCAGTGCCTGTGGATAAGGGGAGACAATTCTGTGGGTTTTATACCCTTTAATTGGAATGTAGGATTTTTTTGTCAACAGGATGCTTATGTTTGTTCTTAGAAATACAAGTAACAAATATATTTGTATTTAATTAGGTAGGCTAGAAAAAGGAATACGTGAAGTTTGCATATTAAGGAGTGTTTGGAATTTTTCAGTAAAAAGATTCTCCTTGTTGATTCTTTTTTGTGTAGAGATTCTGTCTTTACATTGATAGAAAGGGAATATAAGAAATTTGGGACTTTTATTTCTTGTGCAAGAGTCTATGTGGCCACTGAGTAGAATTTGACAGTATTGTGGGAGATTTATCTGTTCTTTATGGACTGCTACTCTTTTGCATAAAGGAAGGCTTACCTGTCTGATATAATTGTGTTGGCAACCTGCGCATGTAAGGAAGTAAATGATGTTCTCAGAGGAACAAGAGAAGTTGGTCTTGATTTTAAACTTTGTTCCTTGTTTGTAAGTAAATGAAAAACAAACAATGCACATACACGAAATTAAAAATATAAAACGATGACAATTTACCAATTGCACCTTCTATATATATATATATTTATAAACATAATAATAATAATATTAGGGAGTATAACTCCAAACTTACAGGGAAAAATTCAATTTAGTATTAAATCAAATTTCACAGTATAAATATATGAAATATAAATTAGAGATAAAATTACTATTATGCAATTCAATTTATATTTATAAACATATATATATTTATAAAGATTCCATAAAATGGAGCCAAACCTGAAACCATTTGGTTGGGAAATCAACATCTTCTCCAAAACATGGATAACCATTTATGTACATACATTATGCATGTGTAAGTATGTCCACATTTGTATTCATTACTGTGCTTGAGTTTGTTGCATCACCATCAATGGAAAAAAATACATCTGTCAAAAACAAAGCAGAAATATAAAAAGAAAAAAAGATATCTTTGTCACTTGGTAAATATAAATTCTTCAAATAAGAACTAAACCAAAATAAATGCTGGGTTCCATGTGATTACCGAAACCCATGAGGGTAGTGCTCCAGCATGGTCGTAGTCAAATGATTGAAAGCAGAAAGAGAATAAGAGTGAATCCGTTCTATGTTGTAATGGTTTCCTTTGATTCCTGGTCTAAAGGGCAATATTCTACATACAACACTTACAGGGCTTCTTGGTCAAAGTATTAACACTGGCACACACACACACACACACACACACACACACCACACACACACACCACACACACACACTCATGCACACACACACACACACACTCATGCACACACACATACACACACACACATACATGCAAATACACACACACGTATATGCATAGACATTGAAGCATTCACTCATTGACACACACAAATAGATATGTATGTACACACACACACACACACACGTATATGCATACGCATCAAAGCATTCACTCATGGACACACACAAATAGATACGTATGTACACACACACAGAGTAATCCCTCACCAAATCGTGGTTCACCTATCATGTTTATTATTTAAGCTTACGTTGATTCCCCCGTAGTGTTGTTTTGCATTTATAATAAAATAAATATACACAAATTATAAAAATATTAAAAAAACATATACAGTACAGTACTGTTTCTACATCACGGATTTTCACCTATCGAGTGGTGGGGGTTGGAACATAACACTCGTGATAGTCGAGGGATTACTGTAAATACACACACACACACACACACTAAGTCGTAGTAACACATATACTAATACACATTTATATGCACTTATTTCAGATGCATACCAACACAATCACACACATACATACACACCCACATACTCAAGTGATTTTGCAGGAACCCATCTTTTTTTACTTGCTTCAGTCATTTGACTGCGGCCATGCTGGAGCACCACCTTTAGTCGAGCAAATCGACCCCGGGACTTATTCTTTGTAAGCCCAGTACTTATTCTATCAGTCTCTTTTTGCCGAACTGCTAAGTGACAGGGATGTAAACACACCAGCATTGGTTGTCAAGCGATGGTGGGGGAACAAACACAGACACACAAACATATACACGCACATACATATATATATATATACATATATACGACAGGCTTCTTTCAGTTTCCGTCTACCAAATCCACTCACAATGCATTGGTCGGCCTGAGGCTATAGCAGAAAACACTTGTCCAAGATGCCACGCAGTGGGACTGAACCCGGAACCGTGTGGTTGGTAAGCAAGCTACTTACCACACAGCCACTCCTGTGCCTTAGGTGTTACGTTCCAACCCCCACCACTCGATAGGTGAAAATCCGTTCACACTTACATACAAAATTATTCACAGACAAACGTTTGTGTGTACACTAACACATATTTGTATGTACTACAATGACCAAACACACCTATGTGCACACATACACAAATAATTTTGCAGGTACCCAAATTCTTCACACACTTTTCTATGTAACTACACAATTACCCACAGACATGCATTCTAAACGCATACTTAAGCATTCTTAAATGTAAGCTACAAACACACACTGACACATACACACACACGTGCACATACAGACATGCGTACACACACGCACGCACACACACATACACACACACTGACACACACATGTACACACACAGACATGCATACACACACGCACACTGAAACACATCATGTTAATACATATACAAAAGACACACACACACACATACACACACACGTACACACACAGACATGCGCACACACACAGACATGCGTACACACACACACACTGAAACACATGCTAATATTTATACAAAAGACACTGACACACTGACACACACACAAACACACACAGACATGCGTACACACACACACGCACGCACACACACTGAAACACACCATGTTAATACTTATACAAAAGACAGACACACTGACACACTGACACACACACACACAAACTCAAAAGCACACAGACCCATGTAGCCACATGCTAACATTCCACCCCACCTGCACACCTTCCCACCTGTCCACCTGCCCACCTGCCCACTTGCCACCCCTTCTATCAATCACTTTAGTAGCATAATGGCTACTGGTGGTACGTTTTCCTTGTAAATCATCAACACCTGTAGAAAAGCACTTGATTTACTGCCATGCTTGGTCAGTGACAATTCCTCGGCCTCACTTAATTCTCTTGAAGTCAAAGTGCTGCTCACATCAATCAAACTGTACAGTTTACAATTAATCTCGCCTGTTATAATTAATCCGTTTCCATGTGTGCATTACAATTTATCTGGTTTCCATGTGTTGGAATTAATTCTAGCGGCTTGTCATAATGTAGCTAACTTGTAGCTGAATAATATAACCAACGCCACCACCACCACCACCACCACACCATCACCACCACCATCACTACCACCACCACCAATACCAACACCACCACCATCACCACTACCACCACCAACACCACCACTACCAACACCATCACCACTACCACCACCACCATCACCATCACCATCACCGCTACCACCACCACCATCACTTCTGCCGCCACCACCACCACCATCACTTCTGCCGCCACCACCACCACCAACACCATCACCACCACCATCACTACCACCACCAACACCACCAATACCACCACCACCACCACCATCACCACTACCACCACCACCACCACCATCACTTCCGCTGCCGCCACTACCATCACCACCACCACCACCAATACCACCACCACCATCACCACTACCACCACCACCACCACCGCAGCTGCTGCTGCTACTGCTACTACTACCACTACTGAGCTTCTATTGCTTATATACAAAATACACAAGAAAAAAGGAACAGCAAAACAATATTCTTGCTGTTGTTGCTGTCGTTATTGCTGTTGTTGTTATTGTTGTTCCTGTTGTTTGTTGTTGTTGTTGTTGCTATTGCAGCTTGGTGCATGCATCAAGTATGCGAGTCATGAGTTGCAATGTCGAATTTGTTGTTGCTGTTGTTGGTGATGTTTTTATTCTTGCTACAACAGCTTCTGCATCCCACTACTACTACTACTACTACTACTACTACTACTACTACTAGCTGTCTTGTCAACAATTCATATTGTATGTATTTTTGTTGTTATTGTTGCTCTTGTGTTAAGTCCCAAATCCTGGTTATACGTATTCCTGGTTGAAGGAGTTTAATTAGCATCTTTTTTTAGGGAAATAACAATGTCACAACATCCTTTTCTTCTTTCAGGCTTCTTGGATAATTTTTCAAAATTTGCATTTATCTTTTCTTCACTTTAGATTTCTTTATTTATGAAAAGACCAGATTCCAGGAATTAGAATTCACCCGTGGACACGTTTACAAAGTCAGAAAACAGCACAGCTCCCATGAATTTCGGAAACATTTTTTCACACTAAGAGTTGCAGAATCATGGAACAAACTGCCGGCATCAGTTGTTAGTTGTCGGAGCACTGCATCCTTCAAAACCTCCATGCTTCCTGAGATTCGTCAACACTACACCTGATTTTCTCCCCTCCATACACACGCAAGCATGTATCTGACTCATACACATCTTTTACTCTTTTACTTGTTTTAGTCATTTGACTGCGGCCATGCTGGAGCACCGCCTTTAATCGAGCAACTCGACCCCGGGACTTATTCTTTTGTAAGCCCAGTACTTATTCTATCGGTCTCTTTTGCCGAACTGCGAAGTGATGGTGACGCAAACACACCAGCATCGGTTGTCAAGCAATGCTAGGGGGACAAACACACACATGCATATATATATACATATATACGACGGGCTTCTTTCAGTTTCCATCTACCAAATCCACTCACAAGGCTTTGGTTGGCCCGAGGCTATAGTAGAAGACACTTGCCCAAGGTGCCACGCAGTGGGACTGAACCTGGAACCATGTGGTTCATAAGCAAGCTACTTACCACACAGCCACTCCTGCGCCTATACTTTCACTGTTCACTTTCCAGACATTTGTACATTACTGCATATTCTTTATATGCACTTTTGACAAGTTGTGGTGCACCTGAACACTGTATGCAATAATTTCATTATTATTATTATTATTTGAATCCCCCCAGCCATAAAAACGAGGCCAAAATAAACAGCAGAGCTTAGCACAATCTTCTGACTTCCAACTCCTGTCAAACCATCCAACCCATGCCAGCGTGGGAAACAGACGTTAAAAGATGAAGATGATAATGATGATGACGATAAACCCAACGAGAAGAATATCTTCCTGATACCTCTTAACATTGAATACACTGCTAATCTTAACATGTTTTAAGTTATTAATGCTTTCCTTTATTACTGTAATAATTATTGCTTCTCGTTAGTAAAGTTATTTCCTGCACAATGACCAAAATGACCGCTGTAGCCATTGTGGTCAATTCAGTCACAATGTTCCCTTCAGTAATGAATTTTGATTCTCATTTTTGGTTGCTGCTCTACTGACAGCTTTTCAGTTTAACAAAGCAAATAAACATCCCTGATGATTTGGCTAAACACAGCTTTTAAATTAATTTAATTTAAATTACTCTCTTACTTGTTTCAGTTATTTGACTGTGGCCATGCTGGAGCACTGCCTTTAGTTGAGCTAATCGACCCCAGGACTTATTCTTTGTAAGCCTAGTACTTATTCTATCGGTCTATTTTGCCAAACCGCTAAGTTACGGGGACATAAACACATCAAGCAATGTTGGTGGGGGGAGGGACAAACACAGACACATAAACATATACACACACATGCATATATATATATGTACATATATATATGACAGGCTTCTTTCAGTTTCCGTCTACCAAATCCACTCACAAGGCTTTGGTTGGCCTGAGTGAGGCTATAGTAGAAGACACTTGCCCAAGGTGCCTCACAGTGGGACTGAACCCAGAACCATGTGGTTCGTAAGCAAGCTACTTACCACACAGCCATAATTAATTATTTCTTGCAGTTATATAATTATACATTTAATGATGTTTAACCTAATGAAACAGCTGTTGAACTCAAGGTATGAACTATATGTGAAATTTATGCTTTTCTGCTTTTATTCTAAATATGTTACCCTTAAAAACCATTATTTACATTACTTAAATTATTTACATTTGACGGATATTTATCCTCATCTTATTTGTTGTTAACACAATGTTTTGGCTGATATACCCTCCAGCCTTCATCAGGTGTCTTGGGGAAATTTCAAACCTGGGTTCTCATTCCTATTTTTCAATGTTGTTGTTATTATTATCATTATTATTATTATTATTATTATTATTATTATTATTCAGGTCACCGCCTGGAATCAAACTCAGAATCTTGGGGTTCATAGCCCATGCTCTTAACCACTACGTCATATGCAAGATGAAGACATCTGTCAAATGTAAATAATGTACATAATTCTTCATCTCTTAAATATAGAATTGTCTTAAAAACCAGTTTAGCGGATTATTCATATACCCATGCCTGTTGGTCCCACCTGGATTTAGTGCAGTGTAATCATGCCCAGAAAGTTTGTTGTAAACATTTTTGCCATGGGAAAATTTACCATAGCAAAATTTGCTGTAAGAAATTTTGCTGTATGGACAACGATGGAGTGTATTCCATCAACAGTTTTGAAAATAAAAAAAATGAGAATGATAAAAGATTTCATAAAAGCATTAAATAGGCAAGTTTTTAATAAATGTTGAATATAAAAAAAAGCATGATGAGGTCATTTAAAATGAATGAAAATTCCAAGCAATGCTTCACAAATAATGAAATAATGTACTTTTTGCTGTGGATCGTTTTGAAGCATCTGTCTCTGAAGTCTTGCATTAATATTGTTACACCCTTTTTTTTCCATCTCTGCTGCTTCTCCTTCATCTAAATCACATTCTTTCTTTCTCACTAAACTTTCTTCCTTTTTCAAATAACTTACGAGTTTCCAGGTATTTTAATGGATTTTAGTAATAAAGATTTGAATTGCATTGAGAAAGCTTTCTAGATTATTGTTTATTCTGATCATATTATTCAGATTTCTTTTAGTTAAAAAAAATGCTGGTATAATATGCTTTTTCATTGTCATACGAGTTTTATCATGGACAGGGCGGCTAACCGGCTTCCGTGCCAGTGACACTTAGAAGGCACCATTCGAGCGTAATTGTTACCAGCGTCACCTTACTGGCACTCGAGCCCCGTGCAAGTAGGGTATTAAGAGCACCATCCGAACATGATCATTGCCAGAGCGGCTATCTGGCCTCCATGCTGATGGCATGTAAAAGACACCATTCGAGCGTGATCATTACCAGCATCGCCTTACTGGCACCTGTGCTGGTGGCATGTGTAAAAGATTCAAGCGAGGTTGTTGCCAGTACTGCCTGACTGGCCCTGTGCCGATGGCATGTAAAAGCACCCACTACACTCTCGGAGTGGTTGACGTTATGAAGGGCATCCAGCTGTAGAAACTCTGCCAGATCAAGATTGAGGCCTGGCGCAGCCATCCGGTTTACCAGCCCTCAGTCAATCATCCAACCCATGCTAGCATGGAAAGCAGATGTTAAACGATGATGATGATGATGATGATGATGATATGGAGGATTTGTCGTGTGGCAAATTTTCCTAAATGGCAAAATTTCTTACAGCGACTGTCTCTTCAGCAAATTTTCTCATGGCAAAAATGTTTATGCTCTTAATTATTGTTGATGTATTTTTCGATGTCTATACATGCGGCTGCTTCAATTTCTGCATGAAACCAGATCCTGACCGTGGTTTACCCCAGCATGTGGTGAAACTTAATGCCGTATTGTAATTACAAATATCTTGACAAAGTTCAGAGCCGGTTTGAGTCAAATTCCATAATTTCATAGATTTGAAGCAGCTGGTGTTTCTTCATTTGAACAACAAAGCAAAAACTTTGGGTTTTTTTATACAGGTGAGTCATTTTTCAGCTCTTTTATCCATAACTATGACTGCATTGAAAACAAATCATCCCTACAACATAACAGATGTCTCCCCACTTGAAGGAAATCTTCTTCAGAATAAATCTCAGCTCCCTTTCATCTTTCCGGAAAAAAACATTATTCAGTGCGATGAAAAGATAGTTCCACTGATACCTTAACGAACATGAATTCCTTTGATACAGGTGCATTTCCTTGAGAAAATGCAATTGTATTTATAAACTTAGCATTTGAGCAATGCATGTCTTCATTAGCGTTTACCATTTGCTTTTGCTCATGTCAAGATTCTCAAATTGTTTCCTCTTCTCCATTTCTGTTTTTGCTTTTCTCCTTTTGTCTCCGTCTCTTTATAAACCATAAGGAGCAGAATAATAATAATAATAATAATAAAATAATAATAATATAATAATAATATAATAATAATAAAAATAATAATAATAATAATAATAATAATAATAATAATATAAAAATAATAATAATAATAATAAAAATAAAATAATAATAATATAATAATAATAATAATAATAATAATAGCAATTGGTGCACTTGGAGGTATAGGCACTCAACTACCAGCATAGTGAAAAAGATTGGTGCAAGTGTGAAGATAGAACACATGCAAAAATCAGCATTGCTTGGAACTGCAAGAATTCTTCACAGGGTTTTTGAAGCATGACCAGTAAACAAGTGTCACCTTAGTCTGCTGGCTGTGGACAGCTGACACTTACCATCATACCCAGAAAAAAAGCTGTTAGTTTTCATATAATAATAATGATAATAATAATAATAATAATTATATCAAAAATGGGCTACAGCAAATATTCTGCTCAATACCACTGATTTGCTTGTCAGTTGTTTGACCTTAACCAGTTGATCATGTCCCTTAGTGACTGACGATATGTGCATATCTGATCATGAGCAGAAGTAGTGGGGGAGCATCATAGCCATGTGTTGAGAGGAATTCTTTGGGGTTTGAATAATTCACCTCTGGAAACATGGGTGTTTCATTCAACATCCTTAAACAAGCCTTATTCAGGGACCTTTTGAGCGGAATGGGCTACTCGACCAGAAGAAAATTCTAACTGGGCCCCACCAGCAAGGCCATGCGGTGTTTATCTTGATATGCGACCACCATGTTGCACACATATGGTTGTGATGCATGTGGCCTGGTGTATTCTTATCAGACGGGTTGTCATGATAGATGTACTGGGCTTCATATATTTTACCCCTGTGTCACTTTGATGGCATGCACTGCTCTCTCACTCAATAATAATAATAATAAAATAATAATAATAATAATAATAATAATAATGATAATAATAATAATAATAATAATTATTATTATTATTATTATTATTATTATTACTATTATTATCCTTTTGGTATTGAAGTGTCTTCATCTCTTCTTTTCCCCCCTTTTCTTCTTTGCAAAGTTCCTTCTTTATCTATGATATATATGTATAGCAAAAATGCTAACAAGACAAACAAATGGCAGCTGTCTAGAATATGTATTACAACGTGTACTAATAGTTAATTATATCTGTTAACAGAGTATTGTTGGTTAAAACAAAACTGTCTACCCGAGCTGCTGTGATTCAAATATGGGTGCAGTCATAAAAGAAGTTTTCTCTGGAGAGAAAATAAAAAACTAAAAAAAACAACAAAAAAAAACGGCATTCACCAGAAAGAAATTATCTTTATAGAACAAAAGCAACATGCTGAAAAGATGAATGGATTTCGGTTCTGATGGAATATATTATATGCCGAATATATAAATATAGGAAAACCTGCAAATAAAATGTAAGTAATATTCTTGGTAACAAAATATCAAAGTAAATCATTTCAATTCTAGATATTCCACCCATCAACTGACACACACTCACACATACACACACACACACACACCACACACACACACACCACACACACACACACACACACACACAACACACACACACACACAAACACACACACACAAACACACACACATGCACATAATGTTGTGTGTAAGTATATGCGTATGTGAGAGTAAATATGTGTATATATATGTATTTGTGTGTATGTGTGCATGTGTATGCTTGTGTGAGCATGTATGTGTGTATGTGTGCATGTGATATGCATATAAGTGTGTGTGTGTGTGTGTGTGTGTGGATGTGAGTGTAAGCTTTAAAATGAAAACATATTTCAAACTCTACTCTCCTTCCTGTTTGGATATTTTTCAGGAAAATCCATTTTTCCTGGTAAAACCATAAATGTACAAACATCTTTGTATTCTTGGTTTCCTGAGACCCAAAGAAACATTTCGAATTTGCCATTGTATTCATCAGGATCCATAAATGTGTAGATTGCAACACATTTTTAGTGATTCCCATGCACAAAATGGAAAAGACGGGTGCAATCAAGAAAGGATTGGAAGCACACTGTGACTAGCGGTGTATAACAATATTTAGTAGTTTGATCAATACAGAGATTAGTTTACGGTAGAACCTCAGTTTATGAACACCTCTCATTGCTTACAAATAGGTTTATGAACAATTTTTCAAACATAAATTGTCTTGGGTAACAAATGGTGTCTTGCATAAGAAACATGCAAGCCAGCAACAACAGTTGGCGCCAAGCTGAGAGAATCAAAGGGAGAGCATTAGTTGCTGCCTGGCTTTGGCTCAGTTTATATCCCTGCTTGAATTTACCATAGATTCTCTTGAATTTTCTATGGTAAAATAGAATTGGTTTACAAAGATTTCAGGTAATGAACAGCCTTCAGGAGTGAATTAAATTTGAAACCAATGTTCACTGTATTTTTATTCAGGTGACAAGCAGGAAACATTTTGAAAATGTTTCCAATGTGAAAACAGTGATATTATCTAAGTTTTGTATGGCTAAAAACAAATTGAAAAGAAAATTTTTGTTGATAGGCTTTCAAAGTAAACTTGTCAGACGAAATATATTAGAAATATTTGAAAATACATTAATAAATTTCTTAATATGTTTGGTCAGAAAGATAAAGAGAATTTGATAATTCAATAATAAATAATGACAATGTTATTTGTAATCATTAATTGGTGATGTTGTTGTGTTTTATAGAACTTACAACTAATTTACATTATTTAATTAATGTTAACATAGTTAATGAAAGGGTCATTAAAAATTTCTGAAGAAATAGTGATGCAATAATGAAATAACTATGTTAGACAATAACTATTTTCATTTTCAATGTTTCATGAAGCAAAGAACATAACTTGGGACAAGTTTCCACAATATAATAGTTGCTATTGCTAAAATAATTTGTATAGGTATCACACACATGCGTGCACATGTGCATACACACAAACACACATGCATGCATAGACACACACATACACGCATGTATACATACGTGATGAAGATGCTGATGCTGATAATGGTAGTCTCTCAGAGTTCAGAAAATATGGTGTTCTGCCAGTTCTTACTGAATGGCCTGCTCAGATGATTTGTTTATAATGGGCGAATGCTTGTGTTGTGTGTTAGCTCACTCCTTGCATCAAATCGATATTACCTGGACAGGTACATTGTGTGCCACATGTCAGGTGTTGAAGTGATTGCAGAGCAATATGAGATGAAGTGTTTTGCTCAAGAACACAATGCACTGCCTGGTCCAAGAATTGAAACCACGATCCCACATTCATGTGTGCGACACCCTAACCACCAGGCCATGCACCCTGAACACATGCAAACATATTTAGAGTAGATCCTTGTCTAACGATCTCTCATAAGGTAGTGAAGCAGCTCTCTAAGTGTTTCAGCTCCCTTCACTGCACATCGCATATGTGCATACATATATTTATATGTTTGTGCATGTGAGTGTGTATGGGCATGCATGGGTGTTTGTGTGTGCTCATGTGATATAATATATACAGGGTGAGTCAAAAGTAGTGTCCTGTTTCAAGGAAGTCTTGCCTTTTGTTGTTGTTTTGCAGGTTATTACTGACAGTTTTGGAAGTTACTTAATCCGGATCATGTTGTTTATACTCTTTGATAATCCCAATCTGTAGAACAAGAATTAGGAGTCAAAACTCTCTCCCAATTGAGAAGTCATACATATCAACCCTAAAACAACAATTGGGTTCTACTTTTAACTCACCCTGTATACTGTACAGTCAATTTTGCCTTTCATGTTTTCGGGATCAATAAAATAAGTACCAGTTATGCACTGGAGGTTGATGCAATTGATTTACTTCTACTTTCAAATTTCAGACCTTCTGTCTATAGTAGAAAGGATTATCCTTATTATTACCATTCCTACCAAAGCAGCAAGTTGGCAGAATTGTTATCATGCTGGGCAAAATGCTTAGCAGCATTTATTCTAACCTTTAAGGTTCTGAGTTCAAATGCTGTCAAGGCTGACTTTGCCTTTCATCCATTGTGGGGGGTGGGGTGGAAGTCGATAGAAAAGTATCAGTTGATACAGTTGATTAAACTTCTAAGATTGCTAACACTGTGTCAAAATTTGAATGAATTATTATTATTATTATTATTATTATTATCATCATCCTCATCGCTATTATTGTTTCTTTTTGTCATGGGTTTTGTTAGAACTCCTGGAGTCATGCATGCGTAGCAGTTATTATTATTATTACTATTATTATTATTATTATTATTATTATTATTATTATTGTTGGTATTAGTGTTATAGTTCCATTAAATCACCTGCTGTTGGTGGAGAGATTTAGTAGAAAAGTGGGCATGAAGAATACATTGGAAATTCTAACTTTGCTCACCAGTTCAACTCCTGCTATCAAACATAAATAAACAGTCACAAAATGAAGCAGAAAATGTTTATTGTTGAAAAGGAATAAATCTTTCCTTTGAATGAAGAAAATATATTTATGGAAGAATTTAAAAAATAAAAAAAAAAGTAGGAAGTAAATGATATATAACAAAGTTTATTCCAAGAAATATATTTTTTAAAAAAAGAGAATGATGCGATACACATCTTAGCTAATGTATTCTATCAGATAAGTACATTTACTGAAAAGATAGATATAGCTTAGAAGTTGGCAAAATGTGTTTAGGAGAGAGACAGATGATAGAAATCTCATGAACAACGAGGCAGTTAAAGGATATCGATCTGGATGTCATTTAAGTGTTTACGCAACACTGCAAGCGAACAAAAATTCAAGGAAATCAACAAGACAGGCAAATTGTAATGTTATTATGAGTTGCAGTACAGTAAAGCAAGGAGTGCGAATGAAATGAAGAGACAATAAGGAAAGTTAGTTAAGGGTGAGATAAACAGATTGAGGCCAGTGGATGTAAGTAATGCCATTTAAAAGATTAAAATGTCCAAAGCGCTTAAACTGAGCAGCATAAATAATAATTACTAAACCTTCAAGCAGATTAAGTCTAAAGATATTCGCATGCAATTAGTATCAATACAGATTTCGTTTCCTGAAGCAATATATGGAATTTTCAGGGTTGTATTTGATCAACTTTATCTTTACTGTGGCAATGTGATCATAGCCAGGACGTAACACTCAACAAACCTGTTTAAACTAGCTGTAAGTAAATATCAGAGGTGCTATAGATTACAATTGTAACAGAACTATTGCCTGGTGAGTTGCTTGTACCTTGCTGTTGAGCATTTCCAGAAATAATGCGAATAATGCAAATAGTTTTGGAATATCAACCGTTTCCTTGGACTAAATTATGTAGCAAAGAAAAAGGTGGAGGTCATGATTCACTGCTGTAGACAATAAGCACACTGTTATGTTCTTTTATTCTTTTACTTGTTTCAGTCATTTGACTGTGGCCATGCTGGAGCATCACCTTTAGTCAAACAAATCAACCCCAGGACTTATTCTTTGTAAGCCTTGTACTTATTCTATCAGTGTCTTTTGCCAAACTGCTAGGTTATTGGTATGTAAACACACCATCATCAGTTGCCAAGCAATGGTGGTGGGGAAAAACACAGACTCACAAATACACACACACACACACACACACACACACACACACACACACACACACACACAGATGACTGGCTTCTTTCAGTTTCTGTCTACCAAATCCACTCACAAGGCTTTGGTTGAAGACACTTGCCCAAGGTGTCACGCAGTGGGATTGAACCCAGAATAATGTGGTCGGCAAGCAAGCTACTTACCTCACAGTCACTCCCGCATCCATATGAGCAACTTGTTTGGTAGTTTTTTCCTCAAGATTTTCAGTGGTTGAAAGCACTTTACAAAAAGAAATGTCAGAACAAAGGCAGCACAAAAGAAAATTTCTGAGTTTCAAAATCTAAACTCTATTTTGAGAAATCTTTTGTTCTTTGAAAACAAATATTTAGCCATTTGGTTTAGCATCCTTACAGAAGGTGGCAGCAAGTAGCAAGCCTGCTATGCATGCAAAACTCCAGGAGCTCCAAAAAAACCTGTGATATAGAGAAATAATAATAATAATAATAATAATATAATAATAATAATAATAATAATAATAATAATGATCCACTTGCAGACTGCTTCCTCATTATTACAGTGAGTGAAGGCAATGAGCTGGTAGAATGTTGAGCCCATTGGAAAAAATGCTTGGCAGTATTTAATCTGGCTTTAGGCTCTGAGTTCAAATTATGCCAAGGTCAGCTGTGTCTTTCAACATTTCAGGGTTGATAATATTAGTACCAGTTAGATACTGGGGTCGATGTAACTGACTTATCTCCTTCCCTGAAATTGTTGGCTTTTCTTTTACTCATTTATTTGTTTCAGCCATTTGACTACGGCCATGCTGGAGCACCGCCATTAGTTGAACAAATTGACTTAAGAGTCTTATTCTTTGTAAGCCTACTACTTATTCTATAGCTCTCTTTTACCGAATTGCTAAGTTACAGGGATGTAAACACACCAACATCAGCTGACAAGTGATGTGAGGGAACAAACATACATACATATACATACATACATACATATATATATATATATATATATAATATATATATATAAATTAGGAAAAAAACACCTTTTATCAATTCAATAATGAAAAATTAAATTATACCATTTAGAAAAAATTACATATTATATAGGAAGATTAAATATGTAAATTTGGAATAATATTCCCTCATATTATTATTATTATTATTTATTATTATTATTATTATTATTATATTATTATTATTATTATCATCATCATCATCATCATCATCATCATCATCATCATCATCATCATCATCATTATTATTATTATTATTATTATTATTATTATTATTATTATTATGTATATACACAATGGGCTTCTTTCAGTTTCTGTCTACCAAATCCACTCACAAGGCTTTGTTGGTCAGCCTGAGGCTATAGTAGGAGACACTTGCCCAAGGTGCCACACAGTGGGACTGAACCCGAAACCATATGGTTGGTTAGCAAGCTACTTATCTCACACAGCCACACCATGATATCATTTAGTAATTTTACTTAATTGCAATTCCCTGTCCTTTTCTTTTTT
>NC_043004.1:33251440-33263940 GCF_006345805.1 Octopus sinensis
CATTTACTCTAATATTGTCCAGTCAGTTGTTAAACTTGCGATATAATGTTTCTAATATATTCCAGCATCCATCCCCAGGGCTACTTTAAGATGAAGTAGACTATTTTGTCAACAAAATAAAGAAATATAAAAATGGTAAGATGAAAATAATAAAAAAAGAAGCCTCAACAACCTTGTTTTCAAATGTTACATTCTGTTGGTAAGAGACATAGAGAGAGGAAGAGAGAGACAGAGACATAGAGAGAGAGAGAGAGAGAAACGGTGGTGGTGGAAGTGAGGGTAAGGGTAAGAGGGAGAAAAGAAATGGGAGTGGGAGGGAGAAAGAGAAAAATGAAATATGGAAAGAAGAGGAAAAAAATGTCAATAGATTTGTGGCTTGAAGGAAAATCTATTTGAAGACAGTGAAATGGACAGAAATATATAGAGAAGCTAATATATTGAATACATGCAAACCTAGTTCCTCTTATCCTTTCATTCGCTTTTATCTGTGCCAAGATATGAGTATCTCTAAGTATAACATACAAGTGTTATGTTACGTGTGTGGACTTGCAGGTTTTTATCTCATCAAATATCTATAAACTTATAATTTTAACGCTTATTAATTTCAATGCATCCTTCAGCTTCAAATCTACTCTTATTACCTTAACAAAGAACTCTATTGCAGCATTAATGAATAATTCCTTCACCACTTTAACAAACAACTGAAGGATCTTATTCTTTAATAATTCTGCTATTTCAGACTGTCTGCTGCTCGGTATATATTTTTATTAACCGTTCTTCATAGAGATGAGAATCTATTATCAAATGAGAAAATTCTAATCTGACTTCTTTAATAAGTATCTCCTGAATAGAAAGAATGGCAAAAATATTTGAATTCCCAATTCGAATTCTTCCATTTTATTTCTTCACATCTTTGCTAATAATTTACATAATTAAAAGCAAAAGTCAGGCTAATAACGAGGAATACTGTTAACATTTAATATTGTACTTGAGCCCCTCCCCCACACATTGTGTTATATTGTATTATATTATATTATATATATTATATTATATTATATTATATTATATTATATCATCATCATCATCATCATCATCATTTAACGTCCGCTTTCCATGCTAGCATGGTTTGGACGGTTCAACTGGGGTCTGGGGAGCCCGAAGGCTGCACCAGGCCAGTCAGATCTGGCAGTGTTTCTACAGCTGGATACCCTTCCTAACACCAACCACTCCGAGAGTGTAGTGGGTGATTTTATGTGCCACCGACACAGGTGCCAGACGAGGCTGGCGAACGGCCACGCTCGGATGGTGTTTTTATGTGCCACCGACACAGGTGCCAGACGAAGCTGGCGAACGGCCACGCTCGGATGGTGTTTTTATGTGCCACCGACACAGGTGCCAGACAAGGCTGGCAGACGACCACGCTCGGATTATATATATATATATATCTGTCCCTCTCTCCCTCTCTTTCCTTCTTCCTCCTTAACTCTCTTGTTGCTCACACTTGACCATCATCCATCTTTTTTTTCCATACATGTTCATCTTTCTTTTCTTCTGGTCTGTTGCACAGACGAGACATATTCTTGTCTGTCTCCTCTCTTATCTTTTCTCCTCTCAAAGAATGTTCCTCAGCATTCGCCACCTTACCCTGTCTCGCTTAGCAGCCCTTGCTACTTGTTTCACTGTCCTGTTTTTGTTACGAACTTTGACCCACCGCAAAATCCCAAATCTTATTTTGGTTTGTGAGAGCGACTTTTTTCTCGAACACACATATTGTCATGAATTGCATGAAATGTGGAGTAGATAAACAGCCAACAACTGATGAAGGGTCGTTCTTTATGTTTCTTGTCTTGTTTTCCATTTGTTTTTCTCATTGTTCGCAAAAAATGTTCGTCTTTGTATTTCATCTTATTTTTTGCATTTCTGATTTCATGTTTTCGTATTTCATGTTGTTTACATTTTGGGACGTCCTGCACCCATATATGGATTTATATATGCATATATATGTCAGTATGTACATATATGTATGTATATATGCCGACATCCAAAACTCTGAGTTTTATTATGGCAACTAGTTAAATTGTTACGTATTATATTACAGATAAATTCCTCTATTTACATATCGAAGTCTCATTCATTCTTTTGTTGTCATACTATTACTATTAATATATGTGTGTGTGTGTGTGTGTGCATGTGTGTGTGTGTGTGCATGTGTGTTGTGCATGTGTGTTTGTGCATGTGTGTGTGAGAATTATATATATATACATACATACATACATACATAATACATATATATATATATATATATATTATATATATATATATATATATATATATATATATATAATATATATATATGTATGTATGTATGTATGTATGTATATTACAGCATTTGGTTTTGGAAACAGAATTGGTTGTAGAGAAAGTCCTGTCCCATTTTTGAGAGGATCCCTTTCAAGGTACTTTTCCAATTCTCACAATAGAATAACATTAATCTTTTCATTCTACAGTTTTTGTTTTTTCTTTGTAGATTACTTTATGTCCTAGCAGTTAAATTCTTATTGATTTTTGCCCATTTAAAATGAGTTATGCTCAGACCCTCCCACCCTCTGCATGCTGTATTAGTTCAACAGGAATTCTTCAGTAATGGCATCAGCAAAAAATATTTGTTCTGTCTTTGCAAATGAAATTTTAAATGTCCAAAGATGTTGATGATGGCTTCATCAGTTTATCCCAGGAAATTTTTCTCTCACAGAATCAAGTTCAATCAATAATGAGCTTCTGAAAATGATAGCTCTTTTACTCTTTTACTAGTCTCACTCATTTGACTGCGGCCATGCTGGAGCACTGTTTTTAGTCGAGTAAATCGCTCCCAGGACTTATTCTTTGTAAGCCTAGTACTTATTCTATCAATCTCTTTTGCTAAGTTACGGGGACATAAACGGGGACGTAAACACACCAAGCGATGTTGGGGACACAAACACAGACACACAGACATATACACAAACATACATATATATATATATATATGTATATATATATATATACGACAGGCTTCTTTCAGTTTCCGCCTACCAAATCCACTCACAAAGCTTTGGTCGGCCCGAGGCTACAGTAGAAAACACTTGCCCAAGGTGCCACACAGTGGGACTGAACCCGGAACCATGTGGTTGGTAAGCAAGCTACTGACCACATAGCCACTCCTGCGCCTAGGAAAATCTGAAACAAACTGCATGAGTTTTCCCAAAACAGTTCAATTCGAGTCACACTTTGATCATAGAATACCTACATGAACGAGGAAATCTAAACTTGGTCAGTGAGGTCTTCAAAATCTGACCACTTCTCAGCTGAATGAAAAGTTGACCTTTGCTCATCATTGAAGACTAAGTCAACATACTACTGAATCATTCCTGAGTAGAATCTTCACAAGTAATGAAAAGTGAGTTCTCTGTAATCCAATACAAACAACAATGATAAGCATTGAATGAAGAAGAAGAAGAGTGAATCCTTAAACCAGACTCCACCTGCTCTGTGTTTGCTGGGATAAGAAGGGGGTCATCTCTCATTAAGTGTTAAACCAAAATGAAACAGTTTATGTGGAGATGTATTGTTGTCAGCTGGAAGCGTTACACAAAAGCTTGCAGAAAAATCATCCATCATTGGTTAATTGCAAAGGTGAGTTGTTCTTACAAGATAATGTAAGACCACACATTGTCCAAGTCATTCAGGAAATGATTATTCCGCAAAATATGGAAATTTTGCCTCATCCTCCTTCTTCCTCTGACCTTGATCCTTCCGACTTTCATCTTTCAGATCATTGCAACATTACTGAGAGGAAAAATAGTTTATTAGCTGCAAAGAGTTTAAAAACGATATCCAGTGTTTGTTTGCTTTGAAACCTGAAGAATTATATGCCTGTGAAATCAACAATTTGGTGAATATACGGAATTATGTTATCGATATAAAGGAGAAATATTATCTTCATTAAATATATGAATCTAAACAATATTAAGACCAAGAAGCATTTGTGTTTTTTTTTTCCTCATTCTGCAATGCTACAGGACTTTCTTTCCTGCCTTATACACTATGTATGCATTCAATTTTCTCTCTTGAATGAGTTTTCCAGAGAACTACATTGTGGTGGCAAGCTGATTCTTTGAAGATTTTTTCATTGGAAGGCAATGAAGATATCCTTAGGAAATATCTTTAACCAGGCCTTTTTTGAAAGGATATTGGGGTGTAATAAAGGAAAAACTAAATGTTCTGTGTGTAATAGCACATTTAATCCATACACAAATCCTTACTCGAAGAAGTTTTCTACATGAATAAACAATTCAACTATCACAAAGGCATGTTTCCTATTTCCTTTGGTTTGCAGTGTCTGGGAACGTGTGTTGCAATCACTCCTTGTCATAAATGCATGGTAAACTGGTGAGTAAATGTATATGCAGGATTAAAATAACAATTTAAATCATGAAGGTAGCAACTTCCATGTTTTCCCTTAAATTTCTAAATCAGATCTTTCCTGGCTTGTGTTTTCTTATGGGAAAAGTCTTTTTTCTTAACTTTAGCATTTGG
The DNA here is from genome assembly GCF_006345805.1 of Octopus sinensis. Taxonomy (NCBI): domain Eukaryota; kingdom Metazoa; phylum Mollusca; class Cephalopoda; order Octopoda; family Octopodidae; genus Octopus; species Octopus sinensis. The sequence continues at coordinate 33,256,016 of NC_043004.1, forward strand.
TCTGCAAGATTCTTAATGTGAACTCATGTGTTGAAATATATTTTCTTTCTTCGTGGGAGGGTCTTTATGCCAGTAGTAAACATACACACACACTGCTTCTATTTTGCTTCTTTATTTTCGTTTGTCAGTTGATTAACCACGTAACCAGTTAACTAATTAATTGTTTGATTAAACTTTTAGTCAAGCAATCAATCAGCTAGGTTTGTCATTTGTGACATCATCAATGACACTGGCTGATTGATTGGCTGAATAATTAATCATGAGTTAATAGGTTAAATGTTAACCAATTTACAAATAATAATAAAGTGAAACACAACCAGTGGGTGTGTTTATTGTTGGCATAATGATCCTCTCAATACACCTCAAAAAATGATTTTTTTCTTACTTTTAGGTTATTTTCTAGTATATCATTACTGCTAGTTTCTAGTGATTTTAAATGTATTTCGATTCTGTTTTACAGATGTTTTCATATGTTCAGCCTAATCTATTACATAACAATACATTCTATGTGTGCTTTTCTAATTCTCAATAGATATAATGTATGACGTAATTGTTGCATTATATTGGTGTCTGTATGTTTGTACGGCTTCACCTGTTTGTTTGTATGCTTCTGGTTGATTAGCTGTTCACTTATTCTCTGCATGTCATTACGTAGCGCTTCGTTTGTGCAACACAATCTTAATGATTTCTTCCAGTAGAGGCTTTACATCTGACGTTTTGTATCACTCTCTACATTATGCATAATATATAAATATATATATATATATATATATATATCTGAGGCCCAAAGATTGAAGGTCATATATATATATGGTGCAGGAGTGGCTGTGTGGTAAGTAGCTGGCTAACCAACCACATGGTTCCAGGTTCAGTCCCACTGCGTGGCATCTTGGGCAAGTGTCTTCTGCTATAGCCCTGGGCCGACCAATGCCTTGTGAGTGGATTTGGTAGACAGAAACTGAAAGAAGCCTGTCGTATATATGTATATATACATATATGTATGTGTGTGTGTTTTTTTGTGTCTGTGTTTGTCCCCCTAGCATTGCTTGACAACCGATGCTGGTGTGTTTACGTCCCCGTCACTTAGCGGTTCGGCAAAAGAGACCGATAGAATAAGTACTGGGCTTACAAAGAATAAGTCCCGGGGTCGATTTGCTCATCTAAAGGTGGTGCTCCAGCATGGCCACAGTCAAATGACTGAAACAAATAAAAGAGTAAAAGAGTAAAAGAGTATATATATATACATATACATATACATATACATATACATATACATATACATATACATATACATATACATATACATATACATATACATATACATATACATATACATATACATATACATATACATATACATATACATACATACGTACATACATACATACATATATATATATATAATATATATATATATACATACATACATACATACATACATACATACGTACATACATACATACATACATATATGTATATACATACATATATGCATATACATATATGTATATATATATATATATATATATATACAAATATATATATATATATACATATACATATACATATACATACATATTTATGCATAATCATCATCATCATTTAACATGTGTTTCCCATGCTGGTTGGATGGTTTGACTGGAGCTGGAGAATTGCCTGGGCTCCAAAGGGTTTGTTTTGACATAGTTTCTACAGCTGGATGCCCTCCCTGGATGCCCTGCCTGTATGCAAGGACAACCATGATTTTATTTACCTTGACATATATTCTCAAACGCAGCAATCTGCCAGAAGTCTTGGCCCCATGTCATCTCTTCTCTGAGGCCCAAAGTCTGAAAGTCATTTCTCCCCACTTGGTCCCACATCTGCCTGCTTCTACCCCTTCTACGCAATCCCCCCCTTGTTAGAGATCAGCACTTCTTGATGCAGCCGTCCTCATCCATGTGCATCATATGACCCCCACCAGTGCGGTTTTCTCTCTTGCACAATATATCTCATGCCTTGTACACACACTTTTTCTCTCAAGTTACTTACACTCTCTCATATCTGTCACATGAATATATATCATCATCGTCATTTAACATCTGTCACCTATGCTAGCATGGGTTGGATGGTTTGACTGGGCTGGTATGTTGGAGGGATGTGCCAGGATCCAGTCTGATTTGGCATGATTTTCTATGGCTGGATGCCATTCCTAATGCCAACCACTCTGAGAGTGTAATGAGTGCTTTTACGTGCCACCAGCACAGGTGCCATTTGTGTGACACCAGTATATGCCACGACAGCGATTTTGCTTGGCTTGATGGGTCTTCTTCTCAAGCATAACACACACGCACACACACACACACACGCACACACACACGCATGCACACACACACGTGTACGCATACACACACACACACACATACACAGTGAGAATTTACTTAAAGAAACAAAAGACAAAAATGGCCGTGTAAACAACAAACAGATGTATTACTTTAATGCTTGCGAAGTGAAAAAGACTTCAACAGAGAGGAACACAGAAATAAACAGAGAGAGAGAAACTAGAAAGAGGTTTAGTGGCTAGCGATTATATATATATATATATGTACACACATATACACATATATATATATATACACATACACACACACACATATATATATATAGAGAGAGAGATAACTAGTTTGGTAAGTGCCATCACAAATATATTTCTTTTTTTTCTTTTTTTCTTTTATTTGTTCAGTTATTTGACTGCAGCCATGCTGGAGCACCGTCTTTAGTTGAGCAAATGGACCCCAGGACTTATTCTTTGTAAGCCAAGTACTTATTCTATCAGTCTCACTTGCCGAACCGTTAAGTGACAGGGATGTAACCACACCATCATCGGTTGTCAAGCGATGTTATGGGAACAAATACAGACGCACAAACACATACATACATACATACATATATATATATATATATATATATATATATATATATATATATATATATACACACATACATATATACGATGGGCTTCTTTCAGTTTCCGTCTACCAAATCCACTCACAAGGCTTTGGTTGGGGCGAGGTTATAGTAGAAGACACTTGCCCAAGGTGCCATGCAGTGGGACAGAATCTGGAACCATATGGTTGGTTAGCAAACTACTTACCACACAGCCACTCCTGCACCTATACATAGATATCTTTTATTAAAGAGAGATTACACTATAAAACTTCTTGCAAGATAGATCATTCGAACATTAGGCCTCACTGAGGCAATGACTAGTGACCGAGACCTCTGGAAATAAGCTGTGCTTGAGAAGACCCAGGCAAACCAAATGAGACCCTAACCTGTGGCCTATGCCAGGGGTGTAACCAGCATACCTTTCCCTCATTGGACACTAAGCTCTGCTTGTGAAGACCTGTTGAGGCAAGTGAAATCAAAATCGAAATCAAATTCGGTGACAGCATCACATGACTGGCATCTGTGCTAGTGGAGCGCTAAGAGCACCATCCGAGTGTGATTGTTGCCAGAGCAGCTGACTGGCTTCCATGCTGGTGGCACATAAAAAGCACCATTCAAGTGTGATCATTACCAGCGCCACCTTACTGGCACTTATGCTGGTGGCACTCAAAAAAATACTTGAGTGAGGTCATTGCCCATGCCATTGGACTGGCTCCTGTGCAGGTGGCATGTAAAAACATCATTTGAGCGTGGCCATTGCCAGTACCGCCTGACTGGCCCTCGTGCCAGTGGCATGTAAAAGAACCCATTACACTCTTGGAGTGGTTGGCGTTAGGAAGAGCATCTAGCTGTAGAAAATCTGCCAGACCAGATTGAAGGTGGCGAGCTGGCAGAAACATTAGCATGCTGGGCAAATTACTTAGTGGTATTTCATCTGCCATTACGTTCTAAGTTCAAATTCCGCCAAGGTCGATTTTGCCTCTCATCATTTCGGGGACGATAAATTAAGTACCAGTTATGCACTGGGGTTGATGTAATCGACTAAAATCCGTTTCTCTGTCCTTGTTTATCCCCTCTATGTTTAGCTCCTTGTAGGCAATAAAGAAATAAGAAATAAGATCAGAAATAAGATCATCTTGTTCCCCAGTCCTCAGTCAAATCGTTCAACCCATGCCAGCATGGAAAGTGGGCGTTAAATGATGATGATGATATCATTATATATATGATGATGATATCATCATATATACACACACATATATATATATATATACACATATACACACACATACGCACACACACACACCACACACATACATATATATATATATATATATATATATATATGCATACATACATACATCATCATCCTCATCATTATTGTCATTTAACATCTGCTTTCCATGCTGGCATGGGTTGGACGATTTGACCGAGGACTGGCAAACCAGATGGCTGCACCAGTCTCCAATCTGATCAGGCAGAGTTTCCACAGCTGGATGCCCTTCCTAATGCCAACCACTCTGAGAGTGTAGTGGGTGCTTTTATGTACCACCAGTACGAAGGCCAGTCGGGCAGTACTGGCATCGGCCATGCTCAAATCGTTTTTTTTATGTGTCACCTGCACAGGAGTCAGTTGTCAACGATCACCCTTGAATGGTGCCTTTTACGTCCCACTTGCACGGGTGCCAATCAAGCCAATATATATATATATGTAAACATGTATATATTATATGTATCCATAAATTCCTTCAAAATGATCGACCAGAATATGTAAAATAAACCCAAATATCTAATATGTTGTGCATTCAGTACTGAATACCCCAAAATGGGGATATTTTTTATTCATAGATAATTGTAGATTTTCAGAGGTTTAGATGAGTGAGTTTGAATTTGATTTCTATTCCTTCCTGTTCCTTCCCTCACACACACACACACACACACACACACACACACACACACACACACACACACACACTCACATAAATGCATACAAACATACATACATGCATACTTGCGCATACATATAAACCTACCTACATATATGCATACATACATACATATGCACATACATACATACATACATACATACATACAAACATACATACAAACATACATATACACATACATTCACACATACATACATACATACATACATACATACATACATACATACACACATACATACATACATACATACATACATACATACATACATACATACACACATTCATTCATACATACATACATACATACATACATTCATACATACATAAACACACACACACATACAAACACACACATACATACACACACGTACATACATACACACACATACATACATACATACATACACACACATACACACATACATACATACATACATACATACACACACACACTTACATACATACACACATACATAATTTTATTACAGAAGTCAGAGAAAATTCTCTGAAATAAGAATAAACTCAAGTGACAGGTTGTAAATGTTGGGGAAATTGATTGATATTTTGAAATATTTTCAAAACATTTTGTCATATTTGTACTTGCAAAGTTCAATTCTTATTTCTAATGATTTAGTAGCATTGTGGTGTCTCCTTTACTAATTAATGTCACAAAGACACAAGAAGAAGCTCAACAAATGAAAAATATTATGGAAAATGGCAGAAAGATTTATAACCAATTCTCTCTCTTCTTTTCGTTATTTTATTTTTTCTTGTTTGTAAATAATTTATCAGGTTTATTTTAACTAAAATAGTTTTGGACACAAAAGAATAATTAGAAATTAACAATTCAAACATATGATTAGAAAAAAAAATGGCAAAAAACATAAAAGTGAAAAGTCAACAATATAATGGGACTGACCATTTAACCATGACGCTATTATGACATTTTGTTATGAATATCTTATGGAGAGTTAATATCAGGCACATATTTTATGAAATGATGGGGAAAAAAGAAGAATAAAAGAAAAAAAGACTTGATCTTAACCATCAAGAAATTGCTTAAGGAAGAAAATGGTTATTCACATCTGATTGAAAACAAGATACATAAACATTAAAAATACCTGTTTAAGGTAGTTAGATATATCGTAAATATCATTTAGTGCAACCCTGATGGTGAAAATTTAAGAAATTTGCTAGACAACAAATAAAAATGAAGCTAAAAAGTAAATACTTCTAAATAGTTTAAGAAAGAGAGAAGTTTTTAGGGATGCAGATTGTTTTCATCATTGAAGGTAGATAATAGGCATAGGAGTGGGTGTGTGGTAAGTAACTTTCTTACCAACCACATGGTTCCAGGTTCAGTCCCACTGCATGGCACCTTGGGCAAGTGTCTTCTACTATAGCCTCGGGCCGACCAAAGCTTTGTGAGTGGATTTGGTGAGCAGAAACTGAAAGAAGCCCGTCGTATATATGTATATATATATACGCGAGAAAGAAGCAACAAGAATGGATAGGTTTTTAGTACAATCGTTTCATACAAGGACAGGCTTTATTAAAAGTTGTAAAAATTACAGCATATAAACGTGTCCCGTACTCATCAGCTAAAATACATGTGAGTTCTCTAGACATCCTAGTGGTTGAGGCTATACTCATGAAGTAATGTAGATAATTAAGTAACATAAACAGATTTCCAAAGTTCATTAAAGTTCTTTAAAGATGATGTACAGTCTTATCACAGAATTTTAAAAAAGTTCTAATAGCATCACAGAGAAGGTGACCTAATCCATAGAGCACATATGAATTTCCAGAGATATGATGAGGGATTACATACTCACAGAAGACAAATTTATCCATTGTTAATCACAACGAGGTGGGTCTCAATTCCTGCTTATTAGCATTACAGAGAGGGTGAATTAATCCTTTGTATAGATGCACAATTTCCAATGGTGTAGATGTAAGTTTCCAGAGAAATGAAGAGGAATTTCATATTCACAGGCGATAAATTTCCCTTCTTTCCCTATTTCTTTCTCTTTTCTCTTTTTTCTGTTTCTTCTTCTTATTCTCTTTTTCCTTTTCTCTTCTCTTTTAGTCCCCTTCCTCCTCCCTTTTTTTGCTCCCTCCTCCCTTATTTCCTCTCTTTTCTTCTATTCCCTTCCCTTTCTATTCTTGGCCTCTCCAGAAGGCCCTTCAGCCTTTATAAGTTAAATAGCTACAGCCTCTTGTAAATAGCAGTAATGTGATTAATGTGGCAAATACCTAATCATATAACAAGAATTGATACCTACCTCATTGTGTTCAACCATTGATAAATTTATCGCCTGTGAATATGAAATTCCTCTTCATTTCTCTGGGAACTTACATCTACACCATTGGAAATTGTGCATCTATACAAAGGATTAATTCACCCTCTCTGTAATGCTAATAAGCAGGAATTGAGACCCACCTCGTTGTGATTAACAATGGATAAATTTGTCTTCTGTGAGTATGTAATCCCTCATCATATCTCTGGAAATTCATATGTGCTCTATGGATTAGGTCACCTTCTCTGTGATGCTATTAGAACTTTTTTAAAATTCTGTGATAAGACTGTACATCATCTTTAAAGAACTTTAATGAACTTTGGAAATCTGTTTATGTTACTTAATTATCTACATTACTTCATGAGTATAGCCTCAACCACTAGGATGTCTAGAGAACTCACATGTATTTTAGCTGATGAGTACGGGACACGTTTATATGCTGTAATTTTTACAACTTTTAATAAAGCCTGTCCTTGTATGAAACGATTGTACTAAAAACCTATCCATTCTTGTTGCTTCTTTCTCGCTTATAATCACCCCACATTACTGTATTGTTAAAACAGTATAGTTTTTTTTGGTGCATCTAAGTTAGGTACCATATTCAAGTAAATTCATTTAAATTAACTTGAATCTTTATTGCTTTTTGTATATATATATATATACGAGTGTGTATATGTTTGTGGTGTGTCTGTGTTTGTCTCCCCAAAATTGCTTGACAACCGATGCTGGTGTGTTTACGTCCCTGTAACTTAGT
>NC_043004.1:33273940-33281440 GCF_006345805.1 Octopus sinensis
ACTTCTCAGTCGTTTTGGATTCCTGTTATTTCTCCTCATGCAGTCAGTCTAAGACAAAACTGCACAGTCGACAATACTGAATAGTTATACACACAACACTAATTGAATGTGAAAAAAAGCAAGATAAACAAAGGTATTGATACACTGTAAGAGCCATAGAGTATATATGATAAATAAAATAACAATATGTCTATTCAACAATAAGCATTTTTATGGTTTCTTTTGGAGAAAGATAAATCATAACAAAAGATTTAATTTTGCTTCAGACAAGGAAACAATTCAAAATATTTCAAGTGTGTGTGTGATTTGGCCACAATTAGGTCTCTAACGAAGACTGTCAAATGCTCACTGAGATCTCAGTGGCTACTCTATGAGATCTGACTCCGTAAGAAATTGTTAAGTGGTCAAGATTATTATTTATGACTTTAGTCTTACCAGCCACTTCCAGAAAATGCAAGAATCTTTTACAAAAAAAAAAAAAAAATAATAATACAAATCAGAGTTCTGAACAGTAAGAGGGGCTGCAGAAAAGTTCCTGGCTTTAAGGGTTTTGTGAAAGGCCTGGTTGGAGGCTCAAACTTTCAAGTTCTTTCACAGAGCTTAGAAAAACTGAAAGGGGAATATGTTGAATAAAATAATAATTAACAGATCCTCCAGTATTTTCTATTACCCAAATCCAGGAACTTTTCAGCCCCACCGCAACATATTCTTTTTCACAAAATAGATCTCGGTTTGCTGGTCTGCCTCTGTGAAAGTTATGGTATTATTCTTACCCTTGTGTTCATATATGTGTGGATAAGGAAATGTGTATGCATAAAGTAACATCTGTATGTCATTATTATGTTTCATTTCAAGATTTCTTGCCAATAGAGAAAGAGCCAGTTTCAAACCTAGATTCAAGGCTCCTTCATTGGAATTTCAACAGCATCAACAGGGTGTTTTTGTATGTATGTATGCATGTATGTATGTAAGTATGTATGTATGTATGTATGTATGTATGTATGTATGTATGTATGTATGCATGTATGCATGTATGTATGCATGTATATGTGCAGATTTGTTTGTTTTGTGTTACGTATGTCTTTTTGTGTATATGTTGGCACATCTAGACATACTCATATATGCTGAAATGATAAACTTGTGGAAAGTTTTACAGATTCTTACAGTTCCAGTGATGGATTGGCTCTGCAGTCTTCAAATCAGCTTTCTTGTTTTGAGAAGCCTAATTTCCCATGATTAGTACTTAGGCAGTGTGTTACATATCCCTGTGCCACAATATTTACATGTATAAACCTGAACTTGTAATCTGGATAGAGTAACTGCAAATTTCTCAATAGCTCAGCGTTGGTATTCTCCTTTTCACTGATCTTCAGCTTTATAGATCTGCTGTATAGATAGATAGAGTGATAGATATTCATAAGGGCGTACTTTCATAGGTGAGTACCTATACATGTATATATATATTTCTTTACTTCCCACAAGGGGCTAAACACAGAGAGGACAAACAAGGACATACAAAGGGATTAAGTCGATTACATCGACCCCAGTGTGCAACTGGTACTTAATTTATCGACCCCGAAAGGATGAAAGGCAAAGTCGACCTCGGCGGAATTTGAACTCAGAACGTAACGGCAGACAAAATACGGCCACGCATTTCGCCCGGCGTGCTAACGTTTCTGCCAGCTCGCTGCCTTAATACATGTATATATACGTGTGTGTTTGTGTGCATGTGTGTATATGTTACAGACTTCTTTTACACTAACCAACTGCATCTATAAAAAATACAATTTGCTTCCCATTAAATAGTTTAAAAGATCTTTAGTTCTGAACTGAACATGTGTAGACAAAAGGTATCTATTCAATTATGTGTATAAACATATGAATAGAAATATACACGGGTGTACTTGTAGGTAACTGTATATATTTGTATAAATGGTATATTTTTTATATATTAATATCTCCTTAAAGATTCATATCTCTATGGAAAAAGCAGCATTCTTCGATGCACTTAACTGGTCGTATGTATGAGTAACAATATGCAGTTACATGCGAGCATTTGTCTACATAGATATTCTCATAAATAGCCAAGCTTGAAACAGATTAGAAAACCCCAATGAATATTATATAGTAATGTGATCTTCTCAATCCAAACCTTTCAAAGATACTCAATTTAATATTTCTTAAAAGAAAACTACTCTCACCTACACGAATTTCAGCTTCAACTGCCTGATATTTTGTGATGGATCCAACAATTAGCTATAGCTTTAAACATTCTATTGGGAATCCTAAAATAGAACTAAAACTCACTTTATATAGAGAATCTTGAGTAGTTACAAGAAACGCTTCAACCAACAGATTATGACCTGAACATGACACATCTGTTTATCACTTTATTTTACACATGATTGAACAATATATTTATATATATATATATATATATATATATATATATATATATATATATAATATATATATATATATGTGTATGTATATATATATATATATTATATATACCCCTATCAAACAGATTAACTATCTCCATCCCACCTGTCTCAAAGCTTGCATATTAACAAGCTATATATTTTCCTCTTTTTTTCTATATTTCATCCCTTCCTAAACAATCACATTCTCTGCATACCTACACCACCTCTAACTCTCATTTGCATTACTTCTCCTACTAAAAGAATGACTGGTCAAAACTATATATCAAGCTAGCAAGAATCAAAGTAAACCACAGTCTGATGATTAGGAGCAAAACAAAAGTTAAAGGCTACTATCACCCTTTCCTTGAAAAAATTGGTATACATACATACATGCATATATATATATATATATAATATATATATATATATATATATATATGTATATATATAGATATAAGTATATATATATGTGTGTGTGTGTGTATGTATGTATGCATCTATACCAATTTTTTCATGGAGATTGCACCTAGAAAGTTACCCTCCGAGGCACAAGTCTGGCCAAGGTTGTTTATGGAAACCAGCAGTCACCCATGCATGCCAGCCTCCTCTCTCCACACCACCGATGTTATCCAAGGGAAAGGCAAAGACCGATACAGCTTGGCACCAGTGACGTTGCATCTCATTTATTAACATGCAAGTGGCTGAGCACTCCACAAACACGTGTACCCTTAACGTAGTTCCCGGGGAGATTCAGCGTGACACAGAGTGTGACAAGGCTGGCCCTTTGAAATACAGGTACAAGAGAAACAGGAAGAAAGACTGAAAGAAAGTTGTGGCGAAAGAGTATAGCAGGGTTCACCCCCCCCTGCTGAAACCTCATGGAGCTTTAGGTGGTTTTGCTCAATAAACACTCACAACGCCCTGTGTGGGAATCAAAACCGCAATACTACAACCACGAGTCTGCTGCCTTAACCACTGGGCCATTGTATATGCATGTATTCATGCATGTATACTCTTTTACTCTTTTACTCTTTTACTTGTTTCAGTCATTTGACTGTGGACATGCTGGAGCACCGCCTTTAGTCGAGCAAATCGACCCCAGGACTTATTCTTTGTTAGCCCAGTACTTATTCTATCAGTCTCTTTTGCCAAACACACCAGCATCGGTTGTCAAGCAATGCTAGGGGGACAAACACAGACACACAAACACATACACACATATATATATACATATATACATATCCACTAACAAGGCATTGGTCGGCCTGGGGCTATAGCAGAAGACACTTGCCCAAGATGCCACGCAGAACCATGTGGCTGGTTAGCAAGCTACTTACCACACAGCCGCTCCTGCGCCTATGTATGTATATATATATATATATTATATATATATATATATATATATATATATATATATATATATATATATATATATATATATATATATATATGTATATATATATATGTATATATATATGTATGTATATATATATGTATGTATATATATATATATATATATATATATTTGTGTATGTATGCTTGTGCGTCTAGCATAGAACTGCTTTATACATTTAATAGAATTCTATTACTGTTAAGATTTACCCTTGAATAAATAGTTCTGTCAATAAATACGACCCTTTGCTTTGATGCATAATGAAGTACAACAGAAGTGAGTTGTGTATCAAATGCAGTGCTACTACATGGCAATTTTTTCCACGATGTGTAATATCAGGGTTACCTGATGATTATCATCCAGATAAAAGAAAAACATTTGTACAATGCAAATACAAAAAAGAAAGCGAAGATACTGTCCAACAATTTATTCCGTTCTTCTTTTACTGATTTTAGTCACTGGTCTGTGAAGATACTGGCCTTATAGCTTGATATTTCTTTAAACAAATGACTAAAATTATTTTCCAATAACTGCTTACCTTCTTTCAAATAATTTGCAGAATGGTGAGGGAATACAGTGACAATGGATGACTGATATCGAGTACCAGTAATTGTACTTCTCTCAGAACAATTCCTTGTATTTATTCTCTTTGGTAATTTATAGTTTTGTTGCAAAAATCTAGTTTGCAGTGATGGTTGCCTTGCTCACAGTATATACTGTTTTCCTGGGGCTAAACGGTAGTGATATTGTCCTAAGGAGGACTGCAACTTTACATTGACTTTACTTCCCAGTACTAAGAAGTTTTAGTTGAATAAATTGACCTCAGCACATTTTTTTAAAGCCTATTGGTAAATTTTGCCAAACTACTAAGTTATGGGGATGTAAACAAAACAACACCGGTTGTCAAGCTGTGAAGAGGGACAAACACACACACACCACCACACCACACTTACATATATATGATGGGATTCTTTCAGTTTCCATCTACTAAATCCTCTCACAAGGCTTTGTTTGGCCTGAAGCTATAAAAGAAGACACTTGCCCAAGGTGCCTCATAAAGGGACTGAACCTGGAACCATGTGGCTGGGAACTGAACTTCATACCTTATGGTCACTCTCAGAAGAAGAATATTAATTACCTTGAAATAAAATTCAAATAAATTTCTTATTTGTATATTTTCCTCCCATTAAAAACTCTATCCTTTACTCCTCCTTCGCCTCACCTCCTCTTTTTCTCTGACTCTGTCTCTCTCACTCTGTGTATTTGTGTGGGTGTGTTTGTTGATAGCATGCCACCAAGCCTAGTATGAGCATTTATCTTTCATCTCTTATGGTAACTGTAACTCTCCCTTACTCTATCTTTCTCTCTTTCTTTCTTTCTATACAATGTAAAGCATACCAACCAACTGACCAACCGACCAACCAGCCATCCAACCAGCCAACCGACCAACCAACCAACCAACCAACCGACCAACCAACCAACCAACCGACTGACCAAGGAACCAACTGACTGATTGACTGACTGACTAACCAACCAACTGACCAACCAACCAGCCATCCAACCAGCCAACCAGCCAACCAACCAACTGATCAACTGACCAACCAGCTATCCAACCAGCCAACCAACCAACTGACCAACATTCATGCTATTATATACCTGATATACTTTTACAGTATAAAATATATATAAAAAATATTAATTAATAAAAAAAATAAGATAATGAAATTCCAATGATTAACCAACTAGAGTTTCTTCAGTGAATATTTACTTATAAAACTGTGTACTTTGCGTATTCTCATTTTTGTTGTGTAGTTTCTGGTGATTTGGACAAAACCTTGTTTGTCTGCATCGGTAAAGAGTTCTAACTTTTGTTTTATTTTATTTTTTTGCAGAGGTAGCGAAGAGGTCAACACTACATAATTGGAAAATATTAGTCTTTTAGCATTGGTTTTGATTGAAGCAAATATCATTTAACAAATTCTTAGTCTATTTACAGACATCACTCAAACACATATATATATATATATTTTATTCGGCTACAATACAGTTACAACTGTTTAAATAAGACTTTTTTTTTTTATTTCTATTCAAGCGAGACAAAAGTTGAGCACTGGTAGTGACTGTTAATACATTAAGCAGTTCACAACAAATTGTATTTCTTTCTTGCTGTTTATAAATGAAATAAAACAAGTCATGCGTAACCCACTATAAATAACAAATAGTACTGAACTGTTTATACAGGGAATTGCAATATGATTGAAAAACTCTTTTTTCCATGACAGTATATGCTGGCAGATCAAGAGAAAATTCCTTTAATTTTCTCTGCAGCTGACAATAAATCATAGACCTACATTACTATCAATAAACTACTCCAATTCTGTCCCTTCCTTTTTAACACATCTATAAATATGTTTGGCATGCACTATATTGCCAATTTCTAGTTAAGCTTTCAACTTTCAACATGGATTATTTCAATTAAGCAAATATCACTGGAGATTTTATAAGGGAAGCCTTTTGCATCAAAAATGGCGTGTATAGATACTTATGATGTCAGCTGAATCACTGGTTTTCCCTTGCTAAACAAAGCTAAATATTGTTGCATCTTCGTGTTTGATTAAATGCTTTCTCCATTTAGTGCTGAAAACAAAATATATATCTAAAAATCAAAGGACCTTATCAAGGCAATGCTTTTATGCATGATTAATGAGTGCCGTTATTGATATTGTTGCCGTTACATAAAAATTTGATGTCTCTGTTAGTAGGAATCCTTTTAAATAGTTATATATCGCAAAAGGTTTATAGACACGATCAGATATCCTTTGAATGGCAAATACAATCATCATCATGGCTATCTTCATTGTAATTATAATTGTGATGATGATGATGATGATGGTGGTGGTGGTGGTGGTGGTGGTGATCATCATGATGATCATGATGATGATGACTATGATGACCATCACCTTCCCTATTGATAAAAATGATGATGCTGATGATGATGATGATGATGATGATGATGATGATGATGATGATGATGATGGTGATGTTGGTGGTTGTAAAACAACGATAACATGGATGATATAAAGGGTAATGATGAAATTGATAAAGGTTTTTAAATGTTTATGATGGAATTGGGCTAAAATCCCGCATATTACTGTACTCTTGAAGAAGATGCTTTAAAAGTTGATGCCTTTGTTAACGCCGACCGTTTTCTATTAGGAAACAAACCTACCATTAATTTAGCCAAGTTTAAAACTGATGACACAGATTAAGAGGATTTTGTTACACCATACAACAACAAAAAAAAATAATAATAAGAATAATAATAAAATGCGTTCCTTGATTCTAATTTTAATACATATCTCTGCATATCTGCATATCCAAATGTTAATCGGTTTTTCTCTATCCTTCTCTAAACCCTTCTTAGAATCTGAGGGCATTTATGATATACATAGATATATGTGTGCATGTGTGTGTGTGTATATATATATAATATATATATATATATATATATATATATACACTGTGTATGTAAATATATATTCTATGTGTATACGTATATTTATGTATGTAAACATATATTCCATGTATATATGTGTATGTGAATCTGTATATATATATGTATGTGTATCTGCAAATAAACATACATACATACATATATATATGTGCGTGTACGTATGCAGAAGC
>NC_043004.1:33288940-33336440 GCF_006345805.1 Octopus sinensis
TTTTAGCTTGACCAAGCATTATACACAACAGTAAACATGCTGTATGTTGTTCTAATAAGAATGAAAAATTTGTTCTTACTGAGTTGTAAACGACAGGTTTGCTGTTCATGGTTCACAGTGCATAAGAATGTATATATACATGTTTGTGTGTATGTATATATGTGTGTATATACATATACATATATATATATATAGAGAGAGAGAGACGATAAGGAGTGGAGCAATAATTAATAATGAGAAGTGGATTATTGGTGTTTTGAAGTCATTATTTAATTAAGATGTGAAGATACAGGCGCAGGAGTGGCTGTGGGGTAAGTAGCTTGCTAACCAACCACATGGTTGCGGGTTCAGTCCCACTGCGTGGCATCTTGGGCAAGTGTCTTCTGCTATAGCCCCGGGCCGACCAATGCCTTGTGAGTGGATTTGGTAGACGGAAACTGAAAGAGACCGATAGAATAAGTACTGGGTTTACAAAGAATAAGTCCTGGGGTCGATTTGCTCGACTAAAGGCGGTGCTCCAGCATGGCCGCAGTCAAATAACTGAAACAAGTAAAAGAGTAAAAGAGTAAATACTTTCATCTTAAATAATGACTTATGACTTTAAAACACTAATGATCCACTTCTCATTGTTAATTATTGCTCCATTTCTTTTCTTTTCTATATATATATTAAGCCACGGTTTTACCTTTAAATTACCTACTACCGTATACCTTATAACAAGGACCATACATACTGGGGTAATACACCAGGAGTGCCTATAGATACATCTATCCCTTAGAGGGTTACATAACCTCTAACTTATATATTACACAATATATATATATATATATATATATATATATATATATATATATATATATATATATATATATATATATAATATATATATATATATATATATATATGTATATGTATGTATATGTATATGTATATATATATATATATATATAAAGTTAATCTAAACATGGAAACACAAAGAAAAAACACAACAACGTGAGGATGTGGAACAAGTATAGTGTTATTGGACGCTCAGGAAAGGAAAGAAAGAAGGAGGGTTTAACGTTTCGAGCAGAGCTCTTTGTTAGAAACATAGGAAAAGGAAAGATCCAAGGAAGGGAAGACTGAGGAAAAAATCACCAACAGTACACACGCAGCCATACATATATATATATATATATATATATATATGTATATATATCTTTCATCTTTTATTTCTTATCTTTTACTGGTTTCAGTCCAGGACTGAGGTCATGCTGGTGTCCCACTTGTAGTTACTCAGCATTGTTTTCAGTATTGCTTTTGGTGAAGTAGTGAGTTGGACAGAGCTGCTCTTCTTTGTGTTTCCTGCCACGACGTGGGTTCATCTGATAGAAACCTGTCCAGGCATTCCTTGAAAACTCCCACATCAACACCATATAGATCTCTAAGGTTACCTAGCAGGATGTTGAACAATTGTGAGCCCTTGAAACCCAGACTACTGCAGTACTGTTTCTTACTTTAGATGAGGATCTTTGATGATGCAGTGACGTCCAGTTTGGCACATATATACACATATACATTTATACATATGTGTGGATGTATGTGTTTGTCGTTGTCCCGACACTGATGGCCATCCATTGTTGGTTTGTTTATGCTCTTTTACCTTAGATGTTTAGCAAAAGCGACCAACTAAATAAGTACCAGACTTAGAGAGAGTATAAGTCCTGGCATTGATTTATTTCTCTATACCATTTGAGGCAGTGCTCCAGCATGGTTTGCAGTTCAATAACTGAAACAATCAAAGACTATGAAGTAATTACTTCAGAACATACAAGACTCAGGTTCTCCAACGAAGAACTCTAACATTGGTTCATTCCTGATACAACAAACATATTTCGTGTTTCACATTCTGCTACACATCATTGAATTCTTTCAAAATGAAATTCATGGCTTTATGAAAAAACACTGAACTCAGCTGCTGTGTTACCTTTTGATTATTGAAATTATCAACATCTAATCACCTAAAAAGTCATTATCACTCTTATTCACACAGTCAACATTTTTCTTGTTAAGGTAATACAGGAAGACTAGATCATGACTTCAGACAGGAAACCAATAATTTCCAATTGAACACGTTTTTAAATATTTAATTTATTTTGTTAGTTTTGCTTTTGTTAAAAGAAACATCATATTTTGAGTGGAGTGTAGAAGTGATCGTGACTGCTTAGTCGCATTGTGACAGAGTCAAAAAAATAATTTTAAAATAATGATGCTCCCTCAAAAAATTCAAGGCCCAGAGTGAACATAAAATGGTAGAGACTGATTGAGATTATTTTTCAGAAATACACTAGTCTGAAAAAGATATTTTAAAGACGGACTAAAATAACATTTCTTTTTGAGCTGAATACATATATAGCATGCAGTAATGCCATGTTACCAAACATGTAAGTTCACTCTGCTGCTCATTATCATTGGTTGTTCACCAAAAATGTGTGTTAAAGAAGTATGACATGTTTATTGTAGTACTAATACTGCAGTAGCTGAGTTAAGTATAAGTTTTCAAAGATCATAAATATAAGCGATGTTGTGCATATTTTTTTCTCCAAATATCTGGTTTCTCAACACATCACAATGGCAATTTGGAATTCATTATAGTCTGTGCATGTTTCTCTGACTTCAAGAGAATCTTACTTGGCATAAAACTACCAGGAAATATTGATTCTACCCAGACTCGGTTGATCCATCCCTATCAGACGATCACATCAATAATTTGAATTTTCTTGACCAGAGGTATCTGTCAATGAACGATTGGCTGTATTGATTTCAATTATGAAACTAGTGTGAACCAACTTTTTAATTATTCAATACAGGCACAAATTTACTGACAGTTTTATGAAATTTTCACACCTTGTTTCTTGCAAATAAATAAGAAAAAAAAAAACTAGAACTAAAAATATAACTAAACCAAAAGAAATAAAAGAAAGAGGACAACCTCTCTTTTCCTTCATCTCTAGAAAGAAAGATGGCTATTTTGAGAATATCTATTTTTCTTGTTTCTCAATACTTTTAATGACTCATTTTCCAATTTCCTGCTATAGTACCAGTCCTTATTTTATCCTGTGTAGTAGAATAAAAGCAAACAAAAGCTTGTATTTTATGGTTTGAAGCCTTTTGCCTATTAGCTACTGGAGATTGATGGAGTTTTAGGAAATTGAGAAAGAAATGTATAATTAAATCATTAATTATATAAAAGAGAAAGTGACAATAATTTTGAAATGGTGGAGTATTTTCTTCAACTACTAAACAACAATATAAATTAAGCATTAATTTCACTAACTAAACACAGCTTCTTCAGTCCTGAAGAAAGCCATGAGCATTGTCAGTTTTCCTACGAATAATTATAGAGGAAGCTGATCATAAATGTAAGAAAAAAAAAAAAGGACAATTTTCCGTCACTGCTATAATTTTACAATTCCATTTATAACACAAAATATTCCAAGATATAAATAATGTAAATTACATAAACATATTAAAAAAATCTTTGAAATATTACTTATTAAACTTAAAGGAAAATGTTGTCTGTAAAATTTGTGTAAATATCATAGAATTGTTTTCTTTTCTTCAAAATATTTTCTTTCAACTTTTAATATCTACAGTATAAATTGCTTTTTCTTTAATATTTTATGGAGCAAAATCTTGGAATATGCTTAAATATTGTGTTTTTAAAGCATTTCTCAATGCCCCAAATTGCTGCAAGGTTTTTGAAATGCTTGCAAGTTACAATAAAAATAAATTATATTTTTTTAACACAATGAATATGTTTAGTGAGTGCCACTGAGTCAAATAGAATTTTTACACAATCAAGTCGTTAAATATTTGATTTTCAATTTAACCTTACCCTAAGCCAGAATATCAATTGATGGATTTTTAAGTAAACTGATTTTAATTATATTTCTACCTAAATTTTCCCTTAAATTTTAAATTAAAAAAATTCCTTTTTTTATGACTATTACTCATTATTCAGAGTTTAGGAAAATTTTGTTCCATCAATCAGAAGTTTAATTCAAAATTTTATAAAATAACAACAACAAAAAACAGCGGAAAATGAGAGAGGGAAAAGTTCAAAGCGGCATCACAGCATGTTGACTTTGAAAGAGAAATAACACGCAGAACGCAGAATATCTCAGGACTTTAATTGATTGTTTTCCAAACTTTCACATTTATTTCATCTTTTTGATCAGCTTTGAAGATTTGTCAAATTGTCATACACGCATGATCTTAATTCTAAAAACATGCTTTCATTTTTGCAAATGTTTCAGGGCAAAATCAGATAAATAATGAAAAAAAAAACAAACAAAAAAAACAAACTAAAAAAGAAGAAAGACAAGGAAAATATTAAAGGTTTTAAGCAGATTAAAAAGATAAAATAGACAATAAAGAAAATCTAAAAAGTAAAAATAATTTCATGCAACATTTTTACTGCCAAAATAAATCTCTCATAAGAGAAAAACCAAAACTTGATTTATCTCTGCCAAACTAAGTTTACTTTTCACGTTTTGAATCTACTTAGATGAGATACAATAGGCTGAAATAGATTATAGCATTGCAAATGATGTTTGCAAAGGAAACGTCATGGGTGAGTTGGCCCTCGCTAAACTTCTCATAGATAATAACCTGAGCCTGAGTGCCAATTAGAGTTAAAGACATGTCAATTATATTGACACGTATGATGTATATCCATTGCTTATGCTAATGTCATACTTCTGTTGTGCATTCGCTGCGGGTGCAAATATATGCTGGCATTTATGCACATACGTAAATATGATCTTCATTTACCGTAACAGGCACAAAACGTGACCGTGTGATTAACAAGTTTGGTTTGGAACCATGTGATTTCAATTTCAGTTCTACTGTCTGGTACCTTGGGTAAGTGCCTTCTACTCTTATAGTTTTGGGCCAACAAAAACCTTGTCCTTCTGAGTGGTTTTGGTAGATGAAAACTGAATGAAACCTGTTCTATCCATCTATCTATCTATCTATCTATCTATCTATCTATCTATCTATCTATCTATCTACCTATCTATCTATCTATCTGTCTGTCTGTCTGTCTGTCTGTCTGTCTGTCTATTTATCAATATATCTATCTATCTATCTGCCTGTCTGTCTGTCTGTCTGTCTGGCTGGCTGGCTGGCTAGCTGGCTGGCTGCCTGTCCATCTGTCTGTCTGGCTGGATGTCCTGTCTGTATGTACAGTAATCCCTCAACTATCATGGATGTTATATTCCAACCCCAACCCCACATTAAGTGAAAATCCATGAAGTAGAAACAGTACTATACTGTATATTTTTTTATTTTTAAAATTTGTATATATTTATCTCCTAATATAATAATGAGCATAGTGTTTTTATACATTTATATATATATATATATATATATATATATATATCAAATAAAATTAAAAACAGAACACAAAGGATGTTTTTAATTTTATTTGATATATTCTCTCTCACCTCTGCCACTATCTGATATATACAGATGCTTACACTTATCAAGTATTCACCATAAATTTACAGTACCTATATATATATATATATATATATATATATACACACACATATATATTTGTCTAAAACCACACAGTAGGTGTGAATGGTGAAGGAAGAGGAGAGAAAGTAGTAATTCAGTGAAAGAGAAGTAGTGAGAGTAATAGCAATGAATGAGAAGGAGTGAGAGAAAGTAATAGCAATGAGAGAGAGGAAGTGGCAAAGAGAGCTTCCTGTATCTTCCACTATAATAATCTACTATAATAATACTCTTGTGTATTTCTCCATCACAATATATGAATGAGAAAGGAAGGGGTGATCCACTGATGGAAGTGGGATGGTGAAAAGTCAACAGTGAAACAAAAGTCAAACAGTGCTTCAACTCTGTGTGTGTTTGTAAAAGGGAGGAATGTGAATGTTTGTGTGTGTGTGTGTATCTGTTTGTGTAAAATATATTTATCTATTTGAGTGTATATGTGTTTGTGTATGTTTATTTAGAAAGATATATAGAAAATGGAATTACAGACACATGTGCATGGCCGATGCCAGTACTGCCTGCCTGGTGCTTGTGCCAGTGGCACATAAAAGCACACACTATGCTCTTGGAGTTGTTGGTGTTAGGAAGGGCATCCAGCCGTAGAAACCTTGCCACATCAGACTGGAGCCTGGTGCAGCCATCTGGTTCACCAGTCCTCAGTTGAACTGTCCAACCCATGCTAGCATGGAAAGTGGATGTTAAACGACGACGACGATGACGATATATAAACAGACACACATAAAAAGGAAGGAAGCAGGCTGTGATAAAGTATAGAAAACTGCGTGCTACTCATACTTATAAATGTATACATATGCACACACACACACACAGTTGAAGCATTATTTGATTTTTTTTTTCACATTTTTTTGTACCCTTTTTATACATAAAATACTACAATTAGCCATCATTTGTGATGGCACAGGGCCAGTTACTGTTATAATAAAGGCAAAACAACACCACTGAGGAATAGACGTAAGGTGAAATAATAAACCACGTTAAGTGAACCATGACAGGTGAACCGTGACAGGTGAACCGTGATAGGTGGACTGTGATATGGTGAGGGATTACTGTCTGTCTGTCTTTCTGTCTTTCTATGTAGATAGATACATATAAATACATAGATACACATAGATGTGTGTGTGTGTGTGTGAGGGTGTGTGGCCTAGTGGTTAGTGTGTTGCACACATAATCAAAAGATTGTCGTTTCAATTCCTAGACCAGTTGGTATGTTGTGTTCTTGAGCAAAACACTTCCTCTCACATCGCTCCGCAATCACTTCAACACCTGATCTGTGATACACTTGTGCACCTGTTTAGACAACATCGATTTGATGGAGAGAGTGAGCTTATATGCAGCATAAACATTTGATTACTATAAGCAAATTACATTATTTACATTTGATGGATATTTGTCCTCATCTTGTTTGTTCTTAACACAACGTTTCGGCTGATATACCCACCAGCCTTCATCAGTTGTCTTGGGGAAATTTTGAACCTGGGTTCTCATTCCTAAGGTATTTTTCGATGTTATTATTATCATTGTTATTATTCAGGTCACTGCCTGGAATTGAACTCGGAATCTAGGGGTTAAGAATGCAGGCTACTAACCCCAAGATTTCATGTTCGATTCCAAGCAGTGACCTGAATAATAATAATAATGATAATAATAATAATAATAATAATAATAATAATAATAATAATAATAATAATAATAATACTAATAATAATAACAACAACATCAAAAAATACCTTAGGAATGAGAACCCAGGTTCGAAATCTCCCCAAGACATCTGATGAAGGCTAGAGGGCATTTCAGCCGAAACGATGTGTTAACAACAAACAAGATGAAGACAAATATCCATCAAATGTAAATAATGCAAATAATGTACATAATTCCTCATCTCTTAAATATAGAACTGTATAAGCAAATCATTTGTTCAGGTCATTTGGCAAGAATCTGCAGCACCATCTTCCTGAGATCATGAGAGACTACCATCACATATATGTATATATATGCATGTGTGTGCATGCGTGCATGCATGTCTGAGACCTTGTCTTGACATGCAGTAGACATAAATGAATGTGGCTTGTCAAGCAAGCAGTTTCATTTATTTCTAGTCTTCCATGCAAACCTATTCTCAACTAAGTGGCAATATGATGTTGCTTGGAAACAGGTGAAAGTTGGAGACAGGAAGAGCATCCAGCAACAGAAATCTGCCATGACAAATCCTGTCTAAACCATAGGAAAATGGGTGTTAAAGGGGAAATGATGACAATTATTTTTGGCTGTGTGGTAAGTAGCTTGCTTACCAACCACATGGTTCCGGGTTCAGTCCCACTGTGTGGCACCTTGGGCAAGTGTCTTCCACTATAGCCTCAGGCCGACCAAAGCCTTGTGAGTGGATTGGGTAGATGGAAACTGAAAGAAGCCCGTCGTATATATGTATATATATATGTGTGTGTGTGTGTGTGTGTTGGTGTGTCTGAGTTTGTCTCCCCAACATCGCTTGACAACCGATGCTGGTGTGTTTACATCCCCGTAACTTACTGGTTCGGCAAAAGAGACCGATAGAATAAGTACTAGGCTTACAAAGAATAAGTCCTGGGGTCGATTTACTCGACTAAAGGTGGTGCCCCAGCATGGCCGTGGTTAAATGACTGAAACAAGTAAAAGAGTAAACGAGTATAAGAGTGTGTGTTATTGTAGTGCTTTGCTTTTTACGGAATCACTATCTTCATAAACATTATTATCC
Organism: Octopus sinensis; assembly: GCF_006345805.1. Taxonomy (NCBI): domain Eukaryota; kingdom Metazoa; phylum Mollusca; class Cephalopoda; order Octopoda; family Octopodidae; genus Octopus; species Octopus sinensis. Next base: position 33,297,252 of record NC_043004.1, read on the forward strand.
TCATCCAATACAAAACTGATAGAGCTGCAAGAGAATTTTCTATGCCCTACATTAAGCATAACATTCTCTGTTGTGTTAACACATGCTCCGCAATATGTGTTAGTCCAGCTAACAACAATGTCAAGACAGATTTTCGATCAACCAATTCACATGACAGGATCGGAGAATGAACATCGGTTTTATTGGTCCTTGTAGCTCTGAAGAAATGATGAGACTCGAGTCTCCATCAATCAACAAAAGAATTCAAGGGTTAAATTAAATTTTCCCTTATTGAATGCATAGCGATAGAGTTTCATAAAACGCATGACGAATTGTTACCAGATACAAGATAAAGATAATAGAAATAAGATAAGAGAATGTCAAGCAGATATATGACTGCAAAAATATGGCATATATATATATTTTAACATTGAGTAGCTCTTTAAATGAGACCCACCTCAGCTAGATTGATATTTTTTTAATGATATGTCTATGCATCAGACTGAAGAAGGAATTTCATTATTCCATCTGAAGATTGAGTGACATAACACTGGCATTGAATACCTGAATAAAACAATAGAATAGATTTAAATATATTTTGGTCTTATGTTTAGCACAGAAAACGACGAAACGGAGACACCTACAAAGAGTTTGTATTTTTTCCTGTTGATGCTTTATTAAATATGTAAATTCTTATTTTAGAAGTGTACTGCATGGGCAGTGATGGTTCACAGTAGTGAGCGTTTACATATACATACATATATATGGGTGTGAGTGTGTGGGTGTATGTCTGTATATGTATTTATATTTATATATATATACATATGTGCATATATATATATATACATATATACATATACATATGTATATACACATACATAGATATGTATATATATATATATGAGAATATATATATATATGCATATATATATATATATATATGCATATATATATGTATATATATATTATATATATATATATACACATAAGTAGATATGTACATATATATATGGGAATATATATATTCATATGCATATATATATATATATAATATATATATACACATAAGTAGATATGTACATATATATATGGGAATATATATATATATGAGAATATATATATATATGCATGTATAGATAAACATGTGCACACACACACACACACACATATATATAAATATGCATATATAGATATACATGCACATACATATATACATACATATATTTCTGTATACATTTTTATATTTATATCTGTCTATTTGCATATATATATATTCTATATCATATATACATAATATACATGATATATAATACATATATACAAGGGGAGAGATAGAGAGAGAGAGAGAGAGGGAAGAGTGAAACAGGGATAGATAGGTAGATAGAAGGTCACAACTTGCTATCTGTCACTAGCTTTCCATTGTGCCATGGAAATAAAACTTTGCTCTTCTCAGTGCAATTTTCTGAGATAGAAAATGCGTATCATTTCTTCTTTTATATGTGAATGGTTGCTTTTGACAGGTGTCCCGGTAATCCATGCCAATTGGCAAAGGGGCATCGAGAGTAAAATTATAAGACAAAAACCTCAATGTGACAGAAACAATCAACTTTTATTACAGAAGCATATTGACTTCATATTGAATAATAATAATAATAATAATAATGATAATAATAATAATAATATAATAATAATAATAATAATATAATAATGATAATAATAATAATGATAATAATAATAATAATAATAATAATAATAATAATAATAATAATGATAATGATGATAATAATAATAATAATAATATAATAATAATAATAATAATGATGATGATGATGATGTTGATAATAACAACTAGAATAATAATAATAATAATAATAATGATAATAATAATGATGATGATGATGATGATGATGATGATGATGATGATGATGATGACGACAACGATGATGATAACAACAACAACAACAACAACAACAACAACAACAATAATAATAATAATCAGAAGAAGAAGAAGAAGAAGAAGAAGAAGAAGAAATAGAAGAAGAAGAAGGAGGAGGAGGAGGAGAAGAAGAAGAAGAAGAAGAAGGAGGAGGAGGAGAAGAAGAAGAAGAAGGAGTAGAAGAAGAAGAAGAAGAAGAAGAGAAGAAGAAGAAGAAGAAGAAGAAGAAGAAGAAGAAACAGAGAAGAGGTGATTGCATATGCTTAGATGTGTATACATGTGTGTATTTGTATGTGTGTGTGTATGTGTGTGTTTGAGTATGCGTCTGTGGGTGAATGTGAGTGGGCATATAAAAAAGATGTGAGGAAGCTGACACCTAGAATACTGATTAAGATTGGAAGAACCAAAAATGGATGAAAGAGAGCTGAAATAAGCATAAGTTTTTTTCTTTCCCCTCCCCAAATGAAATTGAATGATCGAAGCTCTCATTTCGGGTAAAGCTGATTCTTAATTTTCTTTCTGCAGATTTGTGCTTATAGAGAAAAAATAAAATAAATAAAATAAAATAAAACTTCAGATGTTGGTCAAAAATTACAACTTCTAAAGCTAGAAGTGTATTATACCAAAATAATTGATCTGATATTGGTGACATAAGTACTAACATTTATTGGCTCCACATATGGTGTCTAGTTGTCAATATGACATCTATTTACTGCATTTCTCATACAACTTGACATAAATTTACTGCTTTTTATGTGCCGGTGGCATGTAAAAAGCACCATCCGAATGTGGCTGATGTCAGCACTGCCTTCACTGGCTTCAGTGCTGGTGGCACATAAAAAGCACCAACTGATTGTGGCCGATGCCAGCCTTCCCTAGCACCTGTGCTGGTGGCATGTAAAAAGTACTCACTACACTCACGGAGTGGTTGGCGTTAGGAAGGGCTTCAAGCTGTAGAAACACTGCCAGATCAGACTGGAGCCTGGTGCAGCCTCCTGGTTTCCCAGACTCCAGTCGAGCCGTCCAACCCATGCTAGCACAGAAAGCAGACGTTAAACGATGATGATGATGTTCAATATACTCTTTACTTGTTTCAGTCATTTGACTGCGGCCATGCTGGAGCACCGCCTTTAATCGAGCAACTCAACCCCGGGACTTATTCTTTTGTAAGCTCAGTACTTATTCTATCAGTCTCTTTTGCAGAACCACTAAGTAACGGGGACATAAACACACCAGCATCGGTTGTCAAGCAATGCTAGGGGGACAAACACAGACACACAAACACACAGACGCATATATATATATATATACATATATACGACGGGCTTCTTTCAGTTTCCGTCTACCAAATCCACTCACAAGGCTTTGGTCGGCCCGAGGCTATAGCAGAAGACACTTGCCCAAGGTGCCACGCAGTGGGACTGAACCCGGAACCGTGTGGTTGGTAAACAAGCTACTTATCACACAGCCACTCCCGCGCCTATGATCAGGTTTTTTTCTTTGATACCAGATTCAGCTGTTTCTGTGTGTTGTGGGTCAACCCTTCACTTATTTGAGATAAGCCTGCCTAACTACATGCACATTTAATTAGCTGATTAGCAATGAATCACCCATCAACAAGCTTTAAGAACTAATTGTATAACTCCAGTTGCAATCTTCCTTTCTCCCTGTTTCTTCTCTCATTTCTCCTATGGCCTTTCCTCTTTTGAAACCACAAGTTGCTTACTTAAGCCAGGACCGTCAAACTGACCTGCTCTTTCTCACTTCCCCTGCCTGTTTCTCACTTGCCCACACAAAGTGCTTCTCCCTATCCTACTTAATTGAAAGTGCAGTTTTTCTGTAGGTCCCTCTCCATGAAAGCCTTTGGTCTGCAATTGCTCAAGTTAATCAGCGGCCTCGGAAAGCATGTGATGGCCTTAGGCATTATCCTTTATTCCGTAATTAACCTCCTCCTCCTCATCATCATCGTCATCATCGTCGTCATCATCATCATCATCACCATCATCATTTTCATCATCATCATCTTCATCATCACCATCATCATCATCATCACCATCATCATCATCATCATCATTATCATCATCACCATCATCATCATCATCATCATCATCATTGATGTATCAATCAAGGAAGCTGGACACATGAAGAAGGGGCTTCAAGACTCTTTCGGCGGATGTGAGTGGTGACTGTCCAGTTGGGTTGCGGAAAGTGATTATGTTTTTGTCATGTTCCCCTCGAAGGACATCAGTGAGGTCTCTGTTCCCGGCAGTTGGTGAGATCTAGCATCAGGTGTTCAGGTTGTAATCTTCCCCCTCCTCTTCCTCCTCCCCTTCCTCCTCCTCTTCCCCTCCTCCTCCCCTTCTCTCTTCCTTCTCCTCCTCCTCCTTCTCTTCCTCCCCCTCTTCCTCCTCCCCTTCCCTCTTCCTCCCCTCTTCATCCTCTCCTTCCTTCTTCCTCCTCCACCTCCTCCACCTCCCCCACTCCCCCTCTCCCTCCCCTCTCCCTCCTTCTCATCATTGTCATTGTCAGCTTCATCATTCTCACCCCACCCCCACCATTACAATCATTATCATCATCACCATCATCATATGCATTCTTCACTCACTGTGAGGTCTCTTTTTGTAAGCTCCTAAAATAAACGATGACTTCAAAGGAAGATACACGAAAGCAAATATCAGGTGTTTACAATCTTTAGGAATGTATTTCCAGTAAGTTTTAACCATAAGTACAATTTTTATTTGTGGAATTGGTGTTGGAATTATTCAGTAATATCCATGTTTTTTTTGTTCTTTTTCTTTTGTTGTTTTTCTTTCTGATTCTCATAGAAAACCATTCAATGGTAGCATTCTGTGTAATTAGAAGGTTTGTCCTTAACGTAACTGGATGTTTGTCTTTTACTGAGTTACACTTAATTATTTAGCAGCAGGTATGCTGTCTAATATATCATGGTGTTATTGGTTTTTATCTGATAACCTCAGAAAAACTAACACAGGAGCACAGAGGTTAGTAATTAATTGTGTATGAGCCAGTTAGGGCATATTGTTTCTGACCAGTTAATTCATAAAGTAGAGAACCTCTGGCCATCAATTACTGCTATATGTAACATTGTGTAGCTTCTGTGTGCTAAATACTTCTCACTCAGTGATATAAAGCTCAACTACAATTTTTTCTTTCCCTTATATAATCTAGGGGGTGGAAGGGTTTATCAAGGAGCTAGTTTTTTTCTCTTGTTTTCTTTTCTTTATATTTTGGGGCTATTTTCTTTATTTTCTGTTTAGTCGAATTTTATTTCTCTTTTAGGTTGTCTTATATTTGAAGAAGTCATTAAGTTTAACGAACTCTGTTTTTGTTTTTCTTGTACAAGTAGTGATCTTGTACCTTGTCAAATGAAATCATTAATTTGATGAATTTAATTGTCTATCTATGTTTGTGCTTTTTGATAATATTACAGTTTGTTATGTAAGACATCAGTGATTAGTTTTTAGAATTTATTTATTGTCATGTCTGATTTATTGATGGATAAGATATTGATGCCTGTTAGGCTGAAGATACTGACAGTGCTGCAACAGTAATAACGGTTGGCATTAATTGTTTCTTACATAAGAACAAGAATTTAGAGGGAGAGAGAAAGATGGTGGGGTTAGTGGATTAAATCAACTGTGGTATTTAACTGATGTACTTTACTTAACTGATGTACTTTATTTTATCGCCTGAGGAGTGATGAAAGGTAAAGTTGACTTTGGAAAGATTTTAATTCTGAGCACAAAGAAATACTCCAAGATATCCTGTTTTACACTCTAATCATCATCATCATCATCATCACATCATCATTATCATCATTACCACCACCACCACCACCACCACCACCACCACCACCACCACCAACACCAACACCACCACCACCACCACCACCATCATCACCATCATCATTGTTTAACGTCCATTTTCCATATTGGCATGGGTTGGACGGTTTGATTGAAGTCTAAGAAGCCAGCAGCTGCACCAGGCTCCAATCTGATCTGGCAATGTTTCTACAGCTGGATGCCCTTCCTAATGCCAACCACTCTGAGAGTGTAGAGGGTGCTTTTTACGTGCCACCAGCACAGGAGCCAGCCAGGTGACCCTGGCATCGAACTCGTTTGGATAGTGCTTTTTGCATGCCACTGACATGGGAGCCAGTCAGGCAGCACTGGCATTGACCATGTTTGCATGGTGCTTTTTATGTGCCACCAGCACAGCAGCCAATTGAGTGGACCTTCTGCAAATCCATTACCCTGTACATTCTTGATTTGAAGGGAGGAATTTTGTCTGGAGACAAGGATTAAGGATTATACCTATAGCTTTAAGGGTCCCTCTGAAACCAATGAAATTGATCTAGTTTGATCTAATTTGAACAGTTACAACTTGATAGATGTAGGGAAGATATGGGAACAGTAGTTCAAGAGTGGCTGTGTGGTTAAGGACATCACTTCACAATCATACAGTTTTGGGTTCACTTCTGCTGTGCAGTACATTCAGCAAATGTCTTTTACTGTATCCCTGGACTGACCAATTCCTTGTGAGAGAATTCAGTAAGAGGAAATGGAAATGAATCCCCAACACCAATTTTTATGTTCATATATGTATATGTGTGTGGAAATATGTGTGTGTTGGTGTGTGTGTTTGTGTGTGTGTGTGTGTGTGTGTGTGTGATTCTGTTTCCTTGACTTGCTATCACACACACATTGCAAACAAACATCTCTGCCTTACAAACAGTACTGTTTAATTTTTTGTAATCTTTTATGGAAACATATTCCAACTAGAGGAAGGCTCTCTATCTCCACCGTCATTTCTTCCCTCTGTTCCTCAATATTTATTTACAAAGATGTGATATTCAAGATTATAACTAACACTGGATTATATTTCTAGAGTGAATAAAATCCAAAAGATAAAACATAAGTTTTAAGAAACCCTTCTCACTTCTTATAAATCCGCATTCATCTCTAACTAATCCAGATTAATCTCTTAACACATTCAGTGATGTGTTTTGACTTAACTTAGCCAAAACTAAACTTCTTGGTGCTTGCCATCTTCTTATTGTTTCTAAAAAGCCATTCTTTGACAACCAAGAATTTTGACTGCTTAACCTTTTGGTAAAATGAATTAATTTTGAAGTTATTGTTCAAGAAACACTTGACTTTTATAAAATTAGTCTGTACTAATTTCTTTCTTTTATGATGTCACTATTTATTTAATTATTTATTTATTTAATTATCTCTTTACATAACAAACAGTTTAGCTTTGATGGTTCAGTGAACATGCTACGATGTATCTGTTAAATGAAGAATGTTAATTTAATTAGTTTTAACTTAATTATAAATTATTTAAACAAAACTAGAAAATCTCTTCACCATGTTTCAGTGATAAAAGAAAAGTAATGATAATAAAATAAAACACATTTTATCTCTCCCTCTCCATATATATATATATATATATATATATATTGTATATATTAATGTATATATGTATGTTTGGATAAATGTGTACACACACACATACACACATGCGTGCATGCACACATATACATTCATAAATACATATATATATATGCATGTATGTATGTATATATATATGTGTGTGTGTGTACACATCCATCCAAACATACATATATGCATTAATATATATTCAAGTATAATCAGCTGAAATTGTGGGGATAATCTGGTACTTGACTGAGGAAAGAAAACTTTGAATGACCCGTCCTTGTTTTTTTTGTATTGTCTTCTTGGATGTTTTGTTGTCCCATTTTTGTATCACCTAGCTGTCCAGATGTTTTGCGTTCCTGTCCCATTTTGTATTATATATATATATATATATATATGTATGTATAGAAAACATAGTAATGCTGAAATGAATTTGAGCTCTGAATTCTCCATTCAGGAGTCAGCCAAGAGTCAGCCAACATTGTCAAGAGTGGCTTTAAGAGAAATCCAGGTGGGATGATATAAAGGAAAACATACACACACACACATAAACACACGCACATACATGTGCATATACTGATATTTATACAAATATATTTATATAGAACATAAAAAATACAGAATACTATGAAGGGAATACATGATTTCTTAACTTGACAGCTGTTTCAGGAAGCTCAGAATTATGTACAAATGGTAATGTTCATAATTTACAGATGAAATGTGCAAACGGCCTTGGTTAAGCCACCAGCAAATAGTTACACAGAGATGTTACTATAAACCAGTTTTCTCTAAATGAAGGGATCTGAACTTATTGGGATATTCCCATGTGACTGTTTATTGGCTGCATACCCAAGACTTTTTGCTCATTCTATCTACAAATTATGGATGTTATTATTATTATGCAATTCTGAGCTTCTTGAAACAGCTGTCGAGTTAAGAAACTATGTATTCTCTTTTAAATATTCTGTATTTTTTATGCTCTATGTAAATATATTTGTATAAATATTGGCATGAGTATATATGTGTTTATCTTTATGAATATATACAGTTTATATTCATTTATGTATATCTATGTGGATCTCTCTCTTTACATATATGCATATATATACGTATGTGTCCAGCTTAATTGTGTGAATCTACATCGCCCTCTCTCTCTCTCTCTTTCTTTCTACGTATATATATGTGTGTGTGTGGGTGTGTGTGTTTATACAAGAGTTAAGGAATGAAGTAGATTGGACCCGAGCTACATATGTGTCATAATGAGTGGAACCATGGAAGTGGTAAATATCCAAGTGAGGTGTATACCACAGGCTGCTCTTCAGGCCAAGGGTATCTTGATTGAATGAAAGTTTATATTGTTGCAAGGAAGTACTTGTTAACACAAGGAAGAATCGATCAGAATGTATAGAGAGCACAGTAAGAGTGGAGAATATGAATGTAAAAAGAAAATTAGTGTGTGTGTATAGATATGTATATATATATATGTATATATATATATATATATATATATATTATATATATATATATATATATATATATATACTAGCAGTATCGCCCGGCGTTGCTCGGGTTTGTAAGGGAAATAACTATATAAGCATTTTGAGAGAGTTACTTCCCTTATAGATGCCAATTCGGGCTTTCTTAGCCATTTCTGTTTTGGTGTCTTCAAGCCATGAAGTCGTTGTTCTAAAAGAACGCTGGTCTACTTGACAACGCTTTACGACGTTGATTTCCTTACACTCCCTTCCCCACAGCTTCACGAGGGAGGGAAGAAGGGGGAGAAGCAACACAGGTGCAGGTGTGACCATGGACGCCAACTCCGCCGCCATCGACACACGAAAAATTATGCATTAAAATGGAATAAAAAATGATGTTAAATTAATTTTAAAATCGTAGACTCATCGTAGACGCGCACTAATACTCAGACTGGCTCGATATGAATCACGACTATAAGATACCCAAATTTGGTTAAACTGCACCGCAAAATGTGGGAGTAGTTAGGAATCTAAATCGAAGGGGACAGACACTCACACAACTACAGTTTTATATATAGAGATATATATGTGTGTGTGTAAGCATTGTTGTATCTCAGTGGGGTCATGTCAATAATAAACACACACACTGGTTCTATTTCACTTCTTTATTACTATTAGTCAATTGGTTAACGTTTAGCCAACTAACTAATTGTTTGATTATTTAATTGATCACTCAGTCAATAATGCTAGGTTTTTCAAGGTTCTTCTGTCACTATTCAAGACCTTGGCATTGAAATGCCATCTCTATTCTAGGTCTGCTTCAGGTCTGTCTAACTCTGGTAAATGCTATGTTTGAATTCTTAAATTTAGAACTGTCCTTTCTTCAGAATCCTAATTTCTCTTCTTTAACTTGTTGCAATTGGTTCTTACTGGTTCAAAATATTCTATAAATGGATTCTTTATTTCTTGATGTTTATTTCCCAAACTGTCAATATTGAGATTGTATAGAACTACTTGATATTCCTGAAGTCATAGCATAATTAATTACATGAAGCTAAAGATTCATTATAGATCAAGCATTTTTAAATGGATAATTTAATTGTCTTTAAAATACTCTATATTGCTTGATAATGCTGTAGCATGTCTTTTGTTTTCATTTAGAGATAGATTTATTGCTGAAGTTAATTATGAAATTCTTCTTGCACAATAAATTACAGAATTTTGGAGGTAGTACTTGAGGTGGTTGGTGTTAGGAATGACATTAAAAGCTGTGCCAAATCAAGGCACAGGAGTACAATGCTGTCCACTCCATGTCAATGTGGCATTTCCTGAAAATGATAGTCTATGGTTTTGCATCACCATAACTTAGCAGTTTGGCAAAAGAGACCAATAAAATTATTAAGCATTTTGAAAATCTTTCAGATATTCTGTTAATGATCTTCTCATTGGTCTACAGAATAGACAGGGATTCCTCGGAGTAGAGTTGGCATCTCCTGGAAATGATACATACAAATATACTGTGACAGTAGCTTAGTTTATTAAGGTTTTTTGCTTTGCATAATTTGCTGAGAAAACAGATCCCACTATCTTTACAATTTTACCCAGTTTACTGTCTGCCCAGTTTACTTTCTTTATTAGGTTTCTGTTGGGCTTTTCACAAGCTTTTGTTTAAATTCTTTACTTTCAATCTCCTGGTTATTGAGCTTCTTTGGTGCTTTGAAGTATTTGTGATGTTACTTTCCATATTCTTCATACAACTATAGCTTACTTTCAAATTTCCCCTGTTAAGAAATTTATGTCTTGCAGAAAAAATGATTCTGAACTAGATTCAAGATTTCTTAGTAATTATAAATTTCACCCTGAGATTATAAAGAATAGAATAAAAGATTACAATATTTTTATTTTATATTTATTCATTTTTGTTTCTGTTTTTAGATTTTAATTTCTATAATTGGATGTGGTTTTGTTTGAGAATGAATTAAATTTCTTATTTTTTATGGATTCATTATTTTCTTGTAATTTATTGTAACAGTTTGCAGTTCTTTTGAAAGCTGTTTCATCTGAAGGTATTCTTTCGAGCCTTTTGGATGACTAGGTCATTAAATGTGTAAGAAAGGGATGAGCATCTTTGTTACTGTGTAAGAGTTTTTCTGTTTGCTTGTACATAAGCAGAAACAAAAGTCAAGGCTAAGTGATGGGTGACAGTAGAAATGGCCTGGAGGGGAAAGTGAGTGATGACTGGCAGTATAGGAAGGGTGAAGATAGAGTGTATTGTGTATGAACAGTTTGATGCAATCTCTCGTACATCATTCTTGTGATGGGAGGGAGAGATAGATTTATAAGGATGCTCTGGTGTAGTCACTGATACATGGATCTGGTGAAGTGTGTGTGTGTGGGTGTGTAAGAGAGAGAGAGAGAGAGAGAGAGAGAGAAAGGTAGAATGGTGAAGATGGTAGTAGCAGGAAGAACTGATGCAGGTAGAACCTTTATTTGTGATTGTTATATGAGCAATCACAGGTGGTGGATGAAGTGACAGAATGGTGAGCGATGTGTTGGAGAAACCTATGTTTTTAAGGGTAATAAAGTTCTTCACACATGCACAAACACGCTTACAGACACAAGCACAAACACACAGACATGTAAACTACCTCTCCCCCTCACATTCTTTTATTCGCTAATTTGTTTCATTCATTGGACTGTGGCTATGCTGGAGCACTGTCGTGAAAGAAAATAAAAAATAAATTATGGCACACTTCATTAATTTGAATGCCTTCTTGCACATCGAGTCATGCTAAGCTTCTCTGTATTTCCGTAATTTCACTTTGTGTGTTGCTGAAGCAGTACATAACAAAAAGAAAAACATTAGGGCATTAATCATCATTTAATGCCCTGTTGTCTATGTTCACATGGATCAGCCAGAATTTGTTGAAAGAGATTTTTCTAGAGCTGAATGCCTTTCCTGTCACCAACACTTAGCTGTTTCTTAGCCAAGTAATATTTCACCAAGAAAGATAGGAAATGAGCAGAGCAGCATCCCTTGTAAGGTGCTGATGGTCATTTACAATCATCACGTGATGTTAAGACAAAGGTACACACACACACACACACACACACACACACACACACACACACACACATGATCGGTTTGTTTCAGTTTCCATCAATGAGGCACATTCAAAAGGGTTTGGTCAGTGTGGCACTATAGTAGAAGACACTTGCCAAAGATGCTGGAGAGTGGGACTGAACTGAAGACCACATGGTTAAGAATCAAACTTCTTAACCAGACTGGTGTCTCTTCTTGGTGGAAATTATTTACTGAGAATCTGACGTAAAATTAAAGAATGTACAAAATGTCACAGAAGTGTTGTTTATGCATTCTGAAATGATGAAGCTCCTTTCAAATAGAAGATTTTCTTACAGTTAACACACTTAATTGAATATCTCTTTGCATAGACACTGCTGTGCATTATTCCAGTTCTATAATACACCATTCATAGATTCCCCCAACAGCTTAACTATTTCATAGACACACAACCACTATATACAACTAACTATCTAGCGTTATCTAAACACTACTTTGGAAGGAAGCCTTGGAGGAGAATAATACACTTTTAATAATGTCAGGTGCTGAAGTCAAGATAGAGGAAAATATAAAAATATGAAAATATATTCATGAACAGATAACGTACCTCCTAGTTCTATTACAACAACAACAAATTAATAAAAGAAAATAACAATGATAATAATAATAATAATAATAGAGATGGAAATGTAAATGAAATATTGAAATTAAAATAAAATAATTTAGAATTAATGAAATGAAATTTTATGTAAAATGTAAAACAAGAAAATAAACAAATCTAACTCCCCAACAAAAAAAAAACAAAAACAAAGAAAAAAAGGAAAAACTGATAAATGATCCCAGAAATAAGTAATGAAATGACAGGAAAAATTAATTTTATTCAACTCATTTCCTTAATTTTTTAGATTTTTCATTTTTTTTGTAATATTGTCTTTCAATTTAATAATTTGCTTTATGCATAAATAAATACATACATACATATTTATGTATGTATAATTACATATGTATGTGAGTGGATATATATATATGTGTGTGTGTGTTTGTATATATATATACATATATATATATATATACATATATATATATATATATACATATATATATATATATATATACATATATATATATATATATACATATATATATATATATATATATATGTGTGTGCGTGTGTGGGTGTGCGTGTATGTGTTTTGATACATATATATATATACATACACACACATCTCCCTCTCTAATATATATACACACACATACATATATACTTATATATATAAATATAGATATAGAGAGATATAGATAGGCAGATAGATACACACACATGCATACGTATGTATATGTGGGTGTGACTATGTAAATATATATATGTATATAAATGTATTGGTATGCATAAATAGTTGAGTGTATGTATGTATGTATATACTTGTTAGTGTACATATATATTATTTGTTAATATAAAAATAAGTGTAAATACACATACACACATATGTGTGTGCATGTGTATATATTTGCGAGTGTGTGTGTGTAATATATATGTATATGTATGCGTGAATAAATAAATAAATAAATATATATATATATATATATGAATAAATGAATATATATATAAATAAATATATATATTCATATATATGTGAATAAATATATATTTATTCATATATGTACAATAAATATATGTATGTATATTCATGCATATGTGTGTATGTGTGTAAACACACACACACACACACACATATATATATATATACACACAAATATATTTATATTTATTTATATATACTTATATACATATATGAATACACCCACCCAAATGCACTCCCCCACACACAAACACACACACGCATGCATTCATATATGCATCTTTTGTCAAATATTAATTAAATATTCTACAACTACCATTGCCAAAGAAGCAATATATTGAAGGGAGGGAGTGGAGAGTGTTATTCAACCACCAGGCTTGACATATAGAAACACATTGATATTGATAAACCAGTATAAATATGATATCATACTCAACCGAGAATGTGCACTCCTACTATAATCACCCTCACATGCACCCGAATCCTTTTCTTTATCTCTCTCTCTCTCTCTCTCTACTCTTGCTTTTGTTTTTCTTCCACTTCTTCCTCTCTCTCTCTCTCCCCTTTTACTCTTATTTTTCTTTTTTTCTCATTTTTCTATTATAAAATATTTGAACGAAAAGGAAAAAAATAAAGAGTGTAAAAATTATTGCAGATATATATTGTATGGTACACGGATATTGTGGTTTTATGTTGTTCGTTGGTGATACTGTCTTTAGAGTTTTAAGTGCATGAAGTAGGTTCAATTCCTGATTAAGTTGTGTCATTTCATTTACTCCTCTTATTTTTGAAATCTCTAAACGGAGGTTTGTTTATATGTTTACACACACACACACATGGCATCATGAAGAAGTACTCAATGCTCACATGAGGTGGTTGGTGTTAGGAATGACATTAAAAGCTGAGCAAAATCAAGGCACAGGAGCACAATTCTGTCCATTCCATGTCAATATGGCATTTCCTGAAAATGATAGTCTATGCTTTTGTATACTTTACGATGGACCGAGTTACATTATACATAAATTTACCTTTTCCAGGAGATGTCATCTCTACTCCGAGGAATCCCTGTCTATTCTGTAGACCAATGAGAAGATCATTAATAGAATTTCTGAAAGACTCTCAAAATGCCTACTAATTTTATTGGTTTCCAAACTGCTAAGTTATGGGGATGTAAACACACCAACACTAGTTGTGAAGCAGTGGGCAGGTGGGCGGGGGACAAACACAGATATAGGATCCCACACACATAGTGGTAAGAAATTCTCAAAACATCTGAAAGGCAGAAGGTTTTCTGAGAAGAACCCCACCATCTCTGGTCAGGATTCTTAGGTTCCCTTCTGCTCACAGTGTTTAACCACGTAGATCTCAGAGACTTGTGCATTTAAACCACTTGGAAATTTCATCTAGTTGTAACTTCTGTCCAATGACTTACCTTTCAGCATATATATATATAAGTAACTGATAGGATAAGTACTAGGCTTACAAAGAATAAGTCCTGGGTCAATTTGCTTGACTAAAGGCGGTGCTCTTGCATGGCCACAGTCAAATGACTGAAACAAGTAAAAGAGTGAAAGAGTAAAAGAGTATATATATATATATATATATATATGTTGTGATTGATTACTAGCACAAGTTTTTGTATTCTCTCTCTGTTTATTTTCTCCTGTTCCTTTCCGTTAAAGTGTGTAGGCTCAAAACATAAAAGACCTTTTCATTTTCCCAAGTGTCAAACCAATACACCTGCCTGTTGTTCATACATCTGTCTTCGTCCTTTGTTTTTCTGTAAATTTCAACTACATATATATATACATATATATACATATATGCACACACACACACAAATATAAATAGTGGATTCTTTCACTTTCCATCTATCAAATCCACTCACAAGACTTTGGTCAGCCCAATGCTATAGAAGACACTTGCCCAAGGTGCTATGCAATGGGAATGAACCTGGAATCCACACCTTTTTTATTTTTTTGGTTTTTATTTTGTTTTGGTCACTTTTAAATTTTAGTTTATGTGTCGGGAGTTCATATCCCTTGGTAGACATATCAGTGGAACCTTAGAGAAATATAATTAAATCTGCCTCAAATAATTGCTAATTAATTGGATAATTTAATTAGTTTAATTGATTTAGTTATTGTCCAATCAGACAGCATATTAATTGAGACAAATACTTAACTAATAAACTTCTAAATAATTCCAACCAAACTCTTTGCTAATGAGGAAGTAAGGATTAAATAAGACCAGCCAAATATGATGACCTCTTAGCTGGCTCTCTTACATGGAAACGACCAATTAAATATGTGTGTGTGTGCATATGTGTGCAGATGCATATAAGTATGTGTGTGCATTTGTGTGTATATTACATATACACACACACACACACATTTATATATATATCTGCATGCACAAATATACTTACATAGATATTAGATACATACAAATATATATATATATATGTATGTATGTATGTATGTATGTATGTATGTATGTATGTATGTATATATATATATATGTATGTATATATATATATATATATATATATATTTATATATATATGTGTGTGTGTGTGTGTGTGTATATATATATGTATATGTATATGTATATATATATTTTCATTTAGAGATAGTAGGCACCCTATATATATATATGTATATATATATATATATATTATATATATATATACATATACATGTATGTATGTGTGTGTGTCTGTGTGTGCATGTGTCTGTGTCTGTAGAAAGTCAATTAGGAACAAATTATGAAAAGAAAGTTGATCACCTCACCGAAGATAGTTCTGCGAATTGATGCAGAATTTCACCGAATCCTTTGAGTGTCTAAATATGATTTATTTTATAGAAGGTAATGCCATATTTTGAATTAATATAACAATAATACAGAACCAGTTGAAACTTTAGTTGTGCACTGAAATTATTCTAGAATTCTTTTCTTTTCTTTTTCTTTTTCTTTTTACTTGTTTCAGTCATTTCACTGCGGCCATGCTGGAGCACCGCCTTTAGTCGAGCAAATCGACCCCGGAACTTATTCTTTGTAAGCCCAGTACTTATTCTATCGGTCTCTTTTGCCGAACCGCTAAGTGACGTGGACGTAAACACACCAGCATCGGTTGTCAGGCAATGCTAGGGGGACAAACACAGACACACACACACACACACACACATACATATATATATACATATATACGACAGGCTTCTTTCAGTTTCCGTCTACCAAATCCACTCACAAGGCATTGGTCGGCCCGGGGCTATAGCAGAAGACACTTGCCCAAGATGCCACACAGTGGGACTGAACCCGGAACCATGTGGTTGGTTAGCAAGCTACTTACCACACAGCCACTCCTGCATCTACAGAATCTATAAATAAAATCAATAGATTCTGCTGATAGAAACCCGCTTCCAATTTGTTGAATTATTTCTTGAAACAACTGCAGTGAGGCATCTGCTTTGATTTCTGTCTAGTTTGATCAACTTCGTTTCATGGACTCAATGAGGCAGTTTGATACGAAGGTTTTATGTTCTGCTGAGGTTGAATTCACCTTTCATCTTTTCGGGGTTGATAAAATAAGTACCTGTTGAACACTGGAGTCAATGCAATTGAGGTACCCACCCCCATCGAAATTACTGGCTTTGTGCCAAAATTCGAAATCGATATATTAGATTGAGCATGGAATGGTGATGACAACAATGATGATGATTATGAAGATGATGATGAGGCAGAGGGGGAGGATAAAAAAGAGCATTATTAACCTCATTAACCCCAGAGAGTGTGCTGTGTATGACAACTGGCAATAACAGAGGGACAGTAGGCATAATGTTCCTGTCCAGTTCACACTTCATCTACTTTTATTACCTTTGTTCACAATAAGCAAATCAATGAGGGTGTTAGTATAAGATCATTATTCCAACAAGAAACAACAGCCAAATCTCATTTAAAAACAGCCTGCCATCTTAAATAATGAAATAAGGATACATTGGATCTGTGGGTTTTGAGGATTGGAAAGAAGGCAGACATATTCATACAAGTATTGCGACTGGAGCTTATAAAAAGAAAACTACAACAGGTATAATTTCAGCATTTAGTCTCCTTTGAAGTTGTCCCCTTCAGAAGTCACTTCCATTGATGGAAGCATTCCTGGAACTCCTTTTTGGAGACAGACAGCAGGTACCTTGTCACATTCTCATGGATTTCCTCAATGTCTTGAAAACTTATTAAGGTCTTCCATTATGAAAACTGAACCTTGGTTTCGGGATCATAGCCATAGACCCACAATTCGTCACCTGTTATGACTGTTTTCAAAAAGGTGTCCATCTTCCTCATCACATTCAAAGAGATACTGTGCAGCTGAAACCTAATAATCTTCTTGAGGCAACCACACTCTACACGCTTTACTCCCAAGTACTACTACAAACAAAGGAAATGAATGAGAATGTTATAACTTTGTGTGCATGTTTGACAAAGTTCAAGGTGAGTCTGTGCGAAGCAGCTTCACTCAGTTTACTTTGCACCATTACTATAGCAACAACCTCAATACATTTTGATAAGAATTTATTTGAAAATTACTATTTTTTAAAATCTTACAATGAGAGATATTCAACAATAGTACTTTGGAGTAAAGATTTTTGCCAACACAACATGGCAGTCCTGGTTTAGGATGGAAATAACCCAGAAATCGCAATACACAGATATTGTTTTGAGCTGAGTTGGTGTGCTAGATTCCCTTGTTCGAAAATATAAGGACACAGATCATATCATATTGCCAGCTGGAGACAATGTCTCCTGGGGCTAAATTACAGCAACATTCGTCCTAAACCAGGACTGCCATGTTATGTTGGCAAACAATCTTTACTCCAAAGAATTTATTCATTTAATAAAATTAAGTTTGCTTTCGAAGTTTTAAAATTGTCCAATTCCATGATGAAGAAAGAAAAATTATGTTAATGTACACTAAAGAATGGTGAATTATATAGACTCAAACTCTGTTTTGCCTTCTCATTAATGGAGTGGGGTGGGTCAAAATTATCTGGGAGAAACCTGGTATTTGTCTGACTGCAATCTGCCACATTAGATTGTATAATCCAACAAAGATGTAATGGCCATGACTAGAATGCTTTGATTGTAGTTTGCTTGTTCAAGGCTAACCTGAGTCTTAACAATAACAACAGGTAGTTCAGTGAAGGATTCTGTATATGTTTAGTTGACATGCAAGAGATAACAGCCAATATGTCCTTCATAATTTCCCTCTACCATCTTATAATTAGATTAAAATATTAGCTAATATAAACCTAAATACAATATAGTACCAGAGAAGATAGAATGGTTGCAGCTGGAATGTCTGTGAAATAATGGTAATAGTGAAAAGAACATGCTATCTAACACTACAGATGGTTGAAATCTGAAAGTGAAGAATTTACGCAATACAGATTTTGAAATCTGTAAAAGAAAGGTGTTTTCAACAGAATTTCCTTCCTAACAGAGACAAAACCATTTACTAAAACTTCACAGATTTCATATACACCGTGTTTTAGAAAGCGTAACAATAACAACGCGAGTAGAGACTGGAACAACGGTTATTGTCTTCTTTTTCAAAGTGGTTCTGAAGAGAATATGAAAAAACACAAATTTCAACGCACAAATACAAACCAGATAAACATAACAATATAACATTAGCAGTATAGCAAAATGCTTTCATGGAACTTTAAAAAACATTATAATAGGTGCTGGCATGGATGTGGCATAACTAGTTTGCTTCCCAACCTCATGGTTCCTAGTTCAGTCCCACTGCCTGGCACTGTGGGTAAGTGTCTTATAGCCTTGTGCTCATCAAAGCCCTGCGAATGGATTTGATAGACAGAAACTGAAAGAAGCTCATCTGGGCAAGTGTCTTCTGCTATAGCCCCGGGCCGACCAATGCCTTGTGAGTGGATTTGGTAGACGGAAACTGAAAGAATCCTGTCGTATATATGTATATATATATATATGTATGTGTGTGTGTGTGTGTGTGTGTGTGTGTGTGTGTGTGTGTCTGTGTTTGTCCCCCTAGCATTGCTTGACAACCGATGCTGGTGTGTTTACGTCCCCGTCACTTAGCGGTTCGGCAAAAAGAGCCCGATAGAATAAGTACTGGGCTTACAAAGAATAAGTCCCGGGGTCGATTTGCTCGACTAAAGGCGGTGCTCCAGCATGGCTGCAGTTAAATGACTGAAACAAGTAAAAGAGTAAAAGAGAGTAAAAGAGTGTGTGTGTGTTTATGTTCCTATGACTTAGCAGTTAAGCAAATGGAACTATTGAATAAGTGCCAGGCTGAAAAAAAAAAAGGTAATAAGCCCTGGGTGGGGTTGATTTGTTCAGCTAAAATTTGTGAAGGTGGTGCTCCAGTATGGTCGCAGTTCAATAACTGAAGCAAGTAAAAAAATAAAAAAATAGACCATTACACAGAGTTCACAGATATCTCAGTAAATAACTGAGCAACAACAGGGAACACTTTATATTCCTAATCACAGCTTGAAAAGTAAAAAATAGGATAAACTGTGGTTATGATATTGATAGCATACCTAAAACTCTGCATCCAGTAAATATATAATATATTTATATATACCTCAACAAACTTGGACATTGTTAGCTATGAAATGCATTTGAAATACAGACAATCAAATTTAAAACCAAAACAGCAATGTGAAACATTTAAACCCTTTTTTTACTATATTTCTATTAAAATAAGGTGGTGAGCTGGCAGAAACGTTAGCGCACCGGACAAAATGATTAGCGGTATTTTGTCTGCCGTTACGTTCTGAGTTCAAATTCCGCCGAGGTCGACTTTGCCTTTCATCCTTTCAGAGTTGATAAATTAAGTACCAGTTACGCACTGGGGTCGATATAATCGACTTAATCCGTTTGTCTGTCCTAGTTTGTCCCCTCTGTGTGTAGCCTCTTGTGGGTAGTAAAGAAATAGGTATTTTGTCTGTCATTTCAATCTGAGTTCAAATTCTGCTGAAGTCAACTTTGCCTTTCATCCTTTTAGAGTCTATAAATTAAGTACCAGTAATGCACTGGGGTCGATCTAATTGACTCATCCCCACCTCCAAATATTTCGGGCCTTGTGCCTAGAAAAGAATATTTCTGTTGTAATACGCTGCTTTTGTTTCAATTAATTTTGAAAAGCATGAAAACTTAATTAAAATTATGCTGCCATTATTAAGTTGGTGCTTAGAACAAATTGATGTGAAATTTCGATGGGAAGTTTTCAATTTAGAGAATTTTAGAATATGAAATTTGTATCATAGAACCAGGGTTTGTATCAGATGCATGGGTGTCAAAAGAATTGATGTAATAAATTCATATAATGAACAATCTTCCTAACCATCCAACGAGATGCATAAGCAGCCACAGCAGTTTAAGAGACTCATAAACATCACCATTGAAGGAAATACACGAGACATCCTGGTACCAAAACAATACAAATAACACAAGGACTGACACAACAGTGTCTTGACTAAATTCTTTTCAAAATCCTAATCCTGAAACATCCGACTGACTCCACCAGGACATTACAACAACTCTTCTTCAGATGTCATGTTCTGCGACAGGCAACTAACCATCACTACCACCACCACCACCACCATCATCACCACTGCCACCATCGCCGCCGCCGCTATCGCGCCGCCGCTATCGCCGCCGCCGCTGTCGCCGCCGCCGCTGTCGCTGCCGCCGCTGTCGCCGCCGCCGCTGTCGCCGCCGCCGCTACGCCGCTACCGCCGCCGCCGCCGCCGCCGCCGCCGCGCCGCCGCCGCCGCCGCCGCCGCCGCCGCCGCCGCCGCCTCCGCCGCCGCCGCCGCCGCTCCGCCGCCGCCGCCGCCGCCGCCACCGCCGCCGTCACAGCCGCCGCTACCGCCGCCGCTGCCGCCGCCGCTGCCGCCGCCGCTGCGCGCCGCCGCCGCCGCCGCCGCCGCCGCCGCCGCCGCCCGCCGCTGCCGCCGCCGCTACCGCCACCGCTACCGCCGCCGCTACCGCCGCCGCTACCGCCGCCGCTGCTACCGCCGCCGCCGCCGCCGCCGCCGCTACGCCGCTACCGCCGCTACCGCCGCCGCCATCTCCGTCACCGCCATCGCCGCCACCGCCACCATCGCCACCGCTGCCGCCATCGCCGCCACCATCGCTGCCACCATCACCACCACTGCCATCATAAAGTTATAAGTGCAATATCCAACTGCATGTTTTGTCCTTGAGCAAGACACTTTATTTCACGTTGCTCCAGATCCACTCAGCTGGCAAAAATGAGTTGTACATATGATATCAAAGGGACCAGCCGTGTCACATTTCTGTGTCACACCGAACCTCCCTGAGAACTACATTGAGGGTACGCATGTCTGTGGAATACTCAACCACTTTCACATTAATTTCAAAAGTAGGTTGTTCTACTGATCGACTCAACTGGAATCTTTGTTGTTATAACAAGCAGAGTGCCTGGTTAATCATTAAAACAACACACTTATCAATCATGGAAGAAAGAACAGCTTCCAACCATCAAAAGAACCAAATGGAATCATTTTCACCAAGAAACAGAACCAAGATTCAACACTATCACAATCGATAATATAAACGCTGTAGCATATATTCTATATTCTATAGAATGAATTGTAAAGACATTAAAAAAAATAAACATGCCACAAGGCGACATAAATAATGCATCTCCAATTACACAAGTGAAATAGCCAACTTGATACAGCCTAGGGAGAGCCTTAAACGATATATCAATCCACACACACACACGAACACTGCAGAACAGAATGACACTCTGCGTTCAGCTACTAAACATGGAAAAAACATGAAACAAAACCATAGAAAAATGGTCCAAATTGTCTCCAGCATAAATCATAAAAACAAGCACCGAACACAATAACAAATAATTAACATCGTCAACGACTTCAACAATGGACACCTCGTCTTATTTCATGTCATATTAAGATACTAAAATAACTTTTGCTCATTTCCAAAAGCAAACAGGCTTGTTTATTGAATGTTTTGCCAAAAGTCAGCCATGGAATATTTGGATTCTATTTGTTCACTGGTCAGTTCAGTCAGGGTGGTCCAAGGGCTAAATCGCAAATTGCAACAGGAAATAGTTTGATCATTGGAGAAAATAGAGGCCCAAGTTTTCACACTGTGGCCCATATGTACAGGTCAGAGCAGTTCTTAGCTTCAGAAAAGAACACTAGTGTAGCTAAAAGAGGTTATATGTATGTGTGTGTGTGCTTATGTATGTATGTATGTATGTATGTATGTATGTATGTATGTATGCAGGAATGTATGAATGTATGTGTATGTATATATCTATGTGTATGTGTGTATGTATGTATGTATGTATGTATTTATGCATGTATGTGTGCATGTATGCCATTATTCAATTTTATTTCAAGATTTCTTGCCAATAGAGAAAGAGCTGGTTTCTAACCTAGATTCATGACTCCTTCACTGGAATTTCAACATCAACAACAAGGTATTTATGTATGTGTGAATGAATGAATGTATGTATGTATGTATGTATGTATGTATGTATGTATGTATGTATGTATGTATGTATGTATGTATGTATGTAAGCCATATGCTAGTTCACAAAACCATTCCTTCAGAATCAGATTCCAAAGGGCAAAGATATAGAAGAAACTAAATATCTGTCATTTGTGTTTTAAACCTTGTCAGTCAGCAGCTGGTTGTAAAAGTCACTTAAGGGCTCATCAATAGAGTGACTGTGCTGTATAACGGGGTGTGGTGTGTGTGTTGATGGGACGGTTATTATTTGTCAAGATGAAGCAATCATCATGTATAAATGTATGTATGTATGTATGTATGCATATGTGCAGATTTGTATGTTTTGTTTTATATATGTCTTCTCATGAATATACTTGCATATCTAGAGAGGCTCATATATACTTAAATGATAAACTTCTGGAAAGCTTTACAGATTCTTACAGTTCCAGTGATGGATTGGATCTGTAGTCTTCGAATCAGTTTTCTCCTTACTGGTTTTGAGAAGCCTAATTTCTCAAGATTGGTATTTAGGCAGTGTGTTACACATCCCAGGGCCCCAATAATTACAGGTATAAACATGAACTTGTAATCTGGATAGAGTAACAGCAGATTTCTCAATAGTTCAGTATAGGTGTCCTCTTTTTCACTGACCTTCAGTTTTATGTTAACATCTGCTGGACAGCTGATTTCCATAACAGTGCACAGTTTCTCTTCTCTATCCCAAATCATTATATCGGGTCTATTACGTTTACATTTTATTGAGGTTTTCACTGGGACATTCCCCATTTTATTATGAATGGCTATGGCTTCTACCATACTGTGGATTCTTGTTTCTTTGTCCTCAGGGTTTTCCTTCTGACCAATTTCATTATATAGTGCCCTAGCTACAACATCCTGTCTCATTGGTAGATAATACCGTGATGACATTTTCAGACAGCTGCTTATGATGTGGATAATATCTTCAGTGTGATCTCCACAAAGTCAGCGTAGGTTGTCACATTTTACTGCTTTTCCTGCATCTCTATCCCTTTTGTGCATCAGGTACTTGGTTGATATTACCTGTTCCTAGATTGCAAATGCATACCCTTCAAAGTAGGAGGTAGTAATCTGGTTATTTGTCCATAATAGACTGCTTTGATGATCGATGTTACTATAATCTCAGAGCTTTCTTCTAACATGTCCATGCATGGTTTTCTTCTTATATCCGCTCATCCTTTCATCTGATGATACATTGTAGCAGAGTTGTGTGACTTCTTTGGGCATGTATTTAAGGTTATCAGACAAAGAATGCTGCTCAAAGAGTTGCCTTCCAAGTCATATGATGTTATCAGCCTCGTGTATGCAAACTTGGTCAAGGATGCACTTTCATACTTTGGTGGTTAAAAGATTTTGCTGAAGAGATATGATATAACATTCAAAGGCAGTTTGGATCGATGGAAATCGTCTGCCACCTTGTTTTCGTTTTAGGTAGAGGCAATCTGTGTCACTGTTGATGTGTACTTGTTAGTATCTTCTGAGCTTAAATGTCAATAGCTCAGGTCCCATCAACCATCCAGTCAAGCGGCCCAAATATTTGTATGAGAATTGGCACTGCAAGCTCATTGTGGGGCCCCTGTTTTTTTAGTCATCTAATGAGAAATTTCAGGTGTGGAAGCAAGGTCTAAAATCCAAAGGCTTTAGAGTTAATTTAGCAAAGACCAAATTTCTAGTAAGTAGGAAAACAGGCAGATCACTGACCCCTTCAGGGAGATGGCCCTGCTCAATATGTAGAAAAGGTGTTGGCAGAAACTATATATGGTATATCCAGTGCTAGCTATGAACACATAAAATGTGCAACAGTATTACAGGAAGGTTAACAGAGAAAGTAGATGTGTTGGTACATTAAGCCTTAGGAATAGACGGAAAATAAACTCCTTCAAATGTCCAGGGGGATCCATAGAAACAGTAAATATTTTCTGTTACTTAGGTGACCAAGTTAGCAGCCGAGAAGGTAGTACAGAAAGCATGGTTGAAGAATGGGCCGGGCAGAGCTTAGAGAAGTACTATCTTTGTCGGTAACAAAGGGCCTCTCGCTTAGAGTGAAAGGCAGATTGTATGATGCCTGTATATGAACATCTATGCTACATAGCGATGAGACATGGGCTGTGACTATTGAGGATATGTGAAAACTTGAAAGAAATGAAGCCAGCATGCTCCACTGGATGGGTAATATCAGTGTGCTTGTATGACAGTGTGTAAGTGATTTGAGACAAAAAATTTCATATACTAGGCATCAGATGTAGTGTGCAAGAGCGAAGACTGTGCTGGTATGGTCATGTGATGCGTATGGATGAGGATAGCTGGAGGGAACATGTGGAAAGGTAGACCTAGGGGACATAGGAAGAAGTAGTGAAAAAGGATCTTCCGACACTATGCCTTCTGGTGATTTGCTGTGCTTGAGAAGACACGTCAAAATCATGGCTATCTATATATACAGGCAAGGCAGCAAGCTGGCAGAAACGTTAGCATGCCAGATGAAATGCTTAGTGGTATTTTGTCTGTCTTTATGTTCTGAGTTCAAATTCTGCCGAGGTTGACTTTGCCTTTCATCCTTTTGGGGTCGATAAACTAAGTACCAGTTGCATACTGGGGTCAATCTAATCAACTGGTCCCATCCCCCAAAATTTCGGGCATTGGGCTTAGAGTAGAAAAGAACATCTATACATACACGCATGTCCCTGTATCAGCTGAGAGGTCCCATGGACTTGCAGGTGGTGTGCCATGTAAGAAGCACCTATACTGGTGCCATGTAAAATGCACCTGTGCCAGTGATATGTAGGAAGCACCCATTCTGGTGCCAAATAAAAAAAAGCATCTGCTTGGGGCCAGATAAAAAGCTCCTCTGCCTGTACCATGTAAAAACCATCTGTATCAGTGCCATACAGAAAGCACCAGTGCTGGTTCCACGTATAAAGCCATCAATACACTCTGGGATGTGATTGGCATTAGTTTGTAGGAACCATGCTAAAGCAGACATTAGTACAGCCCTCTGGCCTTTTGGCTCATGTCAAACTGTCCAATCCATACCATTATGGAAGATAAATGTTTGGTGATGATGATGCGTGTGTGTGCACATATCTGTATGTATATATACATACATACATATATATATATATATTTATACACACACACACACACTTATATATACATATATACATATATACATATATAAATGTAGATATATATCATCATCATCATCATCATTTAGCGTCCGTTTTCCATGCTAGCATGGATATATATATATATATATATATATATATATATATATATACAAACATATATTTATGAATATGTATGTATGCATATATATGAATAAATATATCTATATCTAAATGTTTATCTATTTATCTATATACTAGCAGTATCGCCCGGCGTTGCTCGGGTTGTAAGGGAAATAAATATATAAGCATTTTTAGAGAGTTATAGCCAAAAAATAGCAAAAAAATGCATTAAAAATTGAAAAAAAATTAAGGTAAATTTTTTTTAAAATCGTTGACACATCGTAGATATTTTTAGAGAGTTACTTCCCTTATATAAAAGCGAAAAAATGCATTAAAATGGAAAAATATGATGGTAAATTTTTTTTAAATCGTAGACTCACGCTAATACCCAGAAGGGCTCGATATGAATCACGACTATAAGATACCCGCTTTTGGTTAAACTGCACCGCAAAATGTGGGAGTAGTTAGGAATCTAAATCGTAGGAGACAGACACACAACTTCACTCTTATATAAAGATGCTTTTTTTTTGTCAGTCATAGAGTTAGATTTATGAAGGTCTTCAGTAGAAAATCCTTCGAATTCTGACTCGCTGCTTGATATAATGAAATTCGTATCCATTTTTTGTCAGAATTACAAATTTTGAAAACACAATAGGAACAAATTTCGGAAAAAAATCTCCCATAATTCACGGAATTAAAATTACACTTCGATTTTAGTACAAAACTGTAGTTGAAGTGTTTACGAAGTATAATACGTGTTTTCACGAATGTACTAAAGAGATTTGCTCTGATATTCTCATTTAAATATGAATAGGTAAATTCGGGCGGCTTGGTAACTATATATAAGTGTCGTCTGTTTATACATAAACACTGTTTCATACTGCAATTATATATACATATATCTATATATAATATTATATAATAAAATATATACAGAGTAAAATAAAAACCAATTTACCTTTTCTGTCCGTCCGTGTGTCTTTGCAAATGTGTTGGAATGATAAGTGAGTTGAGTTTTGGCGCCTTTTTTACTAATAACAAACACACACGTGTTTGTATGTAGTTGTATGTGTATGTAGTTGTATGTAGTTGTATATGTATGTGTATGCGTGTGTGTGAGGAATGACACACACACACTCACGCATGCACATCAATGCTTTCGGAGTGATATGTTAAAATATTGAGTTTTCTCGAATTTTGTCTTAATTGGTGGTAAAATTGAAAGAAATTTTTTATGGCATCACCCATTGAAGTACTCTGAAAAATCTTAGGTAAATTCTAATTGAAGAAATTGTGTGAGGACTAAATGGTTATGTATTTATTTGTTTCTGTTTGCTGTGTTTTTTTATTTTTTGAGTAGTGGTTTAAATACTTTCAGTTTAGTCTTCCTCAAATCACTATGTCGCTATTTACTTTCATTTTATTCGTTGCACAATGTGTGTGTGCGTTTGCGTGTGGTGTAAACCAGACTAAGAAAAGCATTTGACACACACACCAGAATGTGAGTTTTCTGTAAATTTTGCTTAATTGGAGTTTAAATTTTAAAAACTGGACCTGGCATGACGCGATGCATTGTACTCTTAAAAATGGTAGGTAAATTGTAATTGAAGAAATCCTATATTGTAGATTTCTATAACTCCCAAAGGGAGGCAGATAAAATCTGCCTTTTATAATAAGAGATAAGCATATATACATACATGTAGATATATGTATATCTGTGTCTGTGTAAATGCATTTGTGTGTGTGTGCATATGTGCATGCACACACACACATATATATATACATACACAAATATATACATGCATATATATTTGCACAAACCAACACCCACACATGTATATAAATATATACGTATTTCAACAGAAAGCAGGAACAATATGAAGACATATCAACATAAACAATCTGCAATCTAACAGCTTTCACTTTCACTCCTGTCTGGCGGATGAACCTCTCTAAAGTCAAAAAGTAGACAAAGTCAAACTTCCTGTTGAAAAATCATTCTGAAGATCTTTATAGAATTGCTATTTTTATTTCTTTAATCATTTATTTATTTAAAATTCACACAATGCTTTATTATCGTTTATTATTATTTTTATTTTTTTGACTCAATAACTTGAACTGTTTTCATTGTTTAACTTTGAAGAGGTTGTTGACTTTGTCTTATAAAATCTAATCTGTAAAGAAAAAAAGAACCACCTTGAGACTGTGAAGAACAGTAGGTCTCTTAGTCTTTGCCATTTCCCCATTATAAATCAAAGACACAAATATAAATAATAAATGCATTGACTTTCTTAGTCAATTTAAAGAAGGTTATAAAACTGAATTACTCACTTCCAAATATAGATTATTTTTGACCAATCGAAACAACTAGTTGCTTTAGCGAAAAGAGAAATTGTGAGAAGATATTATTTCCCTTGAAAAAAAAGGGGTATATCTGTTGGAGAAAAGACAAGAAACTAATTGGAATATTGGATGATGTAATTCTATGGAAGTGAAAACAAAACTATAAAAGGAATGTATGTATATTGTTTAATAAATGTCATCAATTGTATTATGCTGAGAAAATAAAGAACAAACTAAACAGACATGAATATTATCTTTGTGGATCTGTCTCTCTTGGACAAAAAAAAGACACAAAAGAAAAACACAATGAATTAATGTCTGCCCTATGTAGGCGTGGCTGTGTGGTTATATGTTTGGTTCTCAAACACACAGTTCCGGGTTCAGCCCCACTGTGTGGTACCTTGGGCAAATGTCTTCTGCTATAGTCCTGTTACCTGGGGTTATCTCTATCTCTCTCTCTCTCTACACACACACACATATATCATCATCATCATCATTTAATGTCCATTGTCCCATGCTGGCATGGGTTGAACAGTTTGACCAAAGGTGCACTAGACTCCAGTCTAATTTGGCATGGTTTTTATGGCAAGATGCCCTTCCTACACCAACCACTTTACAGAGTATGCTGGGTGCTTTTACGTGGCACTGCACAGGCACTTTTACGTGGTGTCACACGAGCACTTTTTATGTGGTACTGGAAGGGCACGATTATGTGACACCACTATGAGTGCTTTAGACCACCAGAAGGATTGGTATTAACACACCTGTTGTGGATTACAGGTCCTCATAACTTCAGCAAGCATCAGGCATCTCGGTCCTTTGTTATCTTACCTGACAAGTTCAGCATCCTGAGGTTGTTCTTCAGTACTTCATCCCATGTCTTCCTGGGTCTCCCTCTTTCACATGTTCCACCTACTTTGAGAGATCGGCATTTCTTTACAGAGCTGTCAGCATCCATCTGCATCATATGACCAAAACAGCACAGTTTTCTCTCTTGCACATGATGACTAATTTCTCTTATGTCTAACTTCTCTCTCAAAACACTTGAACATTAAAAAAATCAAGTGGACCACACTAGCCTTGGTCTTCTCTAACCTTCGCATGTTCTCTGCATTCAGAGCCCAGGTCTCACTACCATGTAGAATTGTTGTCTGTATACATGTATCATACAATCTTCCTTTCACTTGGAGAGAGAAACCTTTTGGGGCCAACGGAGGTAACAGCTTTCTGAATTTCCTGCAGCCTATTCTTATTGTAGCTATTACACTCTCTGTGCATCCTCCCCCAATACTAATTTGGTCCTCTATAAAGAAATTATTTACAACCTCTAATGAACCACCCAGGCATTTGAGAGAATCAATTTCCCCAGGTCTCTAAATATATATATATATTACGGAGATACACTTGCATAGCAAGTGACCTGATCTGAGAACGTGTGCTGGAACGAAAACAATTGCAGCGTGGAAGGTGTTTATAAGTCATTTAAGAAACACACAAAACCTGTTAGATTCACTTCAACATTTAAATATAATTTGTCAAAATATTTTCGTCGCTTTGAGATCGCGACATGTGTACACTGATAAAATTCCGTGCAGCCCGGAATTTTTCTTAAGCTTTAGTACTCATAATGCAATTTGCCCAGCATCCATGGAGTATAAGTGACCAATAAGTGGCTGAGATCATAATGCACCCACTGAAGAGCAGACCGGTCTATTACAGAGTTCAAAGACAACAATTTTCCGGTGGTGGGGCGGGGTGGGTCAATTACAATGACCGCAGTATTTAACTGGGATTTGTATTGACCCTAAAGGGATGAAAGCAAAGTTAACATTGGCAGGATTTGAACTCAGAATGTAAAGAGCCAGAGAGATACTGCAAAAGATTTTGTGTGATGTGTTAATGATTCTGCCACATCATTGTTTCCGAGAGTGGAATTAATAAATTCTTTATCTGCAGACACCATCATTTCCAAAACAGTCTTATTTCTTATCAAAGACAAAATTAAATCTTGTTTTTTTAAAAAATAAATAAATAAATAAATAAAAACATAAACAAAATAAATGTGGCAAGAATTTAAGAGTCTAATTTTTTACACTTCTATAATCATCATCATCATCATCATCATCATCATCACCAAAACCACCACCACCACCATCATCATCACCATCATCATCATTATCATCATCATCATCTTCATCATTATCATCATCGTTGTCGTTGTCACCATCATTGTCATTTTAATGTCCATTCCTCCATGTGTGGAAGGATCAGATGAACTACATTAGGACGAAATATTCCATAGCTGGATACTCTTTCTCTTGCCAATTCTCACGTGTTACCAAGCACGGCAAATACCCTCTGGTCTTTGAAACATCAAACAGCCCAGACATGGTTACATGGAGAACTGGGAACAATTGGCAGCATTTGTTGACTGGTGGGGTTTTCGTTTACGAAGAATGCTCACCATGTCAAGAAGCCTGGGTGTGATTTCACGGTGGACCACAAACAAAGAACACTGTATGCACGGACACCAAGGCTTTTGCTTATAATCAGTGAATATAAGTGAAGATGAGAGAAAATCCAAACCCACTTACATAGACCTACATATGCACATGTACACATACGCACACAGACACACACATATGCACACGGATGCACATACATGCACAAACACAGACACATCCACACACACACACACATACACACACAACCCAGGCTGTCATATGCAGATAATGCTGGCCCTGTTGCATATAAACAAGACATCCAAATCATAATGCATCCTTTTCTAGGGCTTGTTGTGCTTTTGGATTGACTATCAGTACACACACACACACACAACGCACCCTCACACACACACACACAACACACACACACACACACAAAACACACACACACACACAACGCACCCTTACACACACATGGTTTGGCAAAAGAGACCGATAGAATAAATACTAGGCTTACAAAGAATAAGTCCTGGAGTCAATCATGTTCAATTAAAAGCAGTGCTCCAGCATGGCTGCAATCAAATGATTGAAACAAATAAAAGAATAAAAGAATATACTGCCTTTTGTACAATTTATTTTGAAAAAAAATGAAGAATTTAATGAAAAATAGTAATTGTTATAAAGAATCTGTGTTTGAAACCTAAATCAACATAGAACTTTGATGGATGGTTCTAATTTAGATCACTTTCAAATGGAATTTGTATTATAAACCGAAAGGTAGTTTTAAGGTATGCTGGTATCAATGAAATACACCGCTTCTGTTTTCAATGGTTTTGAAAGCAATGAAGAATTTAGTAAAATAGCTTTGTATTTATTAAAGCTACTGTTTAAGATTTTTTTTTATTTAGGTAAGTTTAAAATAGAATTTGTGTCTTAAAACCTGGGGTATTTTCATGTGGATTGGCATATAAAGAGTTAATTGCATAAATGAAAAGAAATTCTATCAAGTGAGAATTGAAACTTGCTCACTCTTTCAAAATGTTTGGTGCATTTGTCTTGTTCTACGGCACTTGCCAAGACAATTAAAGTAGTAAGTGAAAGAAGGTCTCATTCTGTCTATTTGGATATTATTGGTATCATGTTGGCATTCTGTCAATTCAAATTATGTCATGGAGAACCATCAGCATGAAATATTTTAATAATAACATGGCTACAAAGAATGCCAACACTTAATTGGTCAGAGAGGCTTGAATTAGAAACTATATCCATCAGTTTGTTAAACTATCTGAGTGTGATGATGAGAACATTTATGAGTGGAACACATCATCGTTAGTTGTTAAACAGAACCTTTTAAATGACATCTTCAATGGATTAGCTTGAAAATATAATAAATCTACAGAATTGCATTGAAAACTTTTATATCATTTTACATTAAATCCCCAAACTAACTTCAATAGGATAGGTCTGTGCAACTATAGGCATTTAATCAAATTACTTTTGCAAATGGTTTACAACTTAAGACAATTGCAAGCACCATATACACAATCATATTTCTATTCTACATACACCAAGACCAAGAAAGGAACTGCTATATGCACACATTAGTGTTGTACATACATTTGTGTGTGTGTGTGTGTGTGTGTGTAAATTTATGTATAGGTGTCAGATTGTCGTTAGAAAATATAAAACGACCAGCTATACTGAAACATAAAGAACAGATTTAAGTAAAACAGGTTTGCTATGACAGAGAGAGAGAGAGAGTCATTATCATATCTTGATTAGGTGTTTCAAGTTATATCTAAAACTGTTGAGCCTTTGGATATGTCAGCAGCAGATGATTACTGAGTGCTTTGTGAGAAACTGAGGTTTTCAAAGAGAGAGAATGGCACAGCTGATAACTCTCGTTTGTAATTTGATATGTCAGTGACAAAACTGAAAATAAATACACCCGCTACTGGAAGTGAAAATGTATATACACCACTAATGAATGCAAAATTTTATACACCATTAGGGAATGTAAAAAAATATATACAGCACTATGAAAATAAAAATATATACACAATACCAGTGAAAGTAAATATACATCTATGCCACCACAAAAAAACATATATACATTTATACATACATGCATACATACAAACATACATACATACATACATACATTCATACATACATACATTCATACATACATGCATACATACATACACATATTCATACATACATACAAACATACATACATACAAACCGTATACATACATACATACATACATACATACATACATGCATGCATGCGCACATAATCTCATCATCGTTTAACGTCCGCTTTCCATGCTGGCAAGAGTTGGACGGTTTGACAGGGGGCTGGCAAACCAGGAGACTGCACCAGGCTCCACTCTGTTTCTGCAGCTGGTTGCCCTTCCTGACGCCAACTACTCTGAGAGTGTAGAGGTTGCTTTTTACGTGCCACTGGCACTGGTGCCAGTCAGGTGGCACTGGTATCAGCTATGTTTGGATGACGCTTTTTACGTGCTACTGGCACAGGAGCCATTTGGGGTGGCAGTGGGGGCTGGCATCGATCACGTTCAGATGGTGCTTTTTACATGATAGATAAATATATGAATGATAATATTTATGAAAAATAATAACGGTATTGGCTGCAAGTGTACCGCCATATTTATATATTATATTTATATATTATATATATATATAATATATATATATATATAATATATATATATATATATGTATACTAGGGTACTACATAAACACCTGCTTTGCTAAAAATAGAAGTGAAAATACTTCTAAGCCACAGAAGAATCACAAAATCAATACAGGCATGATAGAAAAGAATTTTAGTGAACAAGAATGGTGTCCTACCTCTGCCAAGAATGCAAGAGGAATGCTGGATAATTTGTAATCATGATTTCAAATTTAGTGCCAAAGGTGCTTGAATCCTCTCAGTCAAATCTGCCAAGAGAGAAAGAGAAGTGAATGAATGGTAGCTGCAAAGAGACAAGGAGTGCGGATGAGGTGTCCTTGTAGATTAGTGGTTAGAATATTCGGCTCTTAATTGTAAGGTCAAGAGTTCGATTACCAGCAGTGTGTTGTGTCCTTGAGTAAGACACTTTATTTCACATTGCACCAGTCCACTCAGCTGGTAAAAGTGAGTTGTACTTGAATTTCAAAGGGCCAGCCTTGTCAGATTCTGTGTCATGCTGAATCTCCCTGAGAACTACATAAAGGATATGGATGTCTGTGGAGTACTCAACAAAATTCCATGTTAATTCCGTGATCAGGCTGTTCCATTGATTAGATCAACTGGAACCCTCATCATCACAATGAATGGAATTCTAGTGAAAGGTGGCATAAATACATGTTTGGCTATGTGTATCTGTGTGCATGTGTGTGTCACTTTGTCCTGAGGCCATAAAATCATTGATGCAGCAGAGTGCCACTCTGATAGAAGCAGTGTCTTTCATTTTCAGTCTTCTATGGAAACATCTCTACACAAGGTGGAATAATTCTTTATTTAGAAATAGATGAGAGCTGGCAAGAGAAAGGGCATCTAGTTATAGAGAATCTACCTCAACACTTTTCATTGGGCTCATGCAGCCATTGACAAACAGACATGAAGATGACAATGGTGATGCTAGTGTCTGTGTGTGTGTGTGCATGCATGCGTGTGTGCATGCATGTGTGTGTGTGTGCATGCGTGCATGCATGTATGTGTGTATATATGCACACATATACATACATATATACGTACTTATATATCTATATCTATATATATTTATAAGAAATTAAAAAAGAAAATACGCACACTTACATAGTTTTAATATAATTTTTGATATATCGACCGGTTTCGCTATCACTATTCATGATATGTTTTACTTATTTGAATATGTATTTTTTCTTAAGAAGAAATTTTGTTCATGCTGTGTGTGATGTTATTAACGAGTGAATGACTTCAAAGTAGATAAATAAGGGAAGGTAATTGGTTATTGTTGTGGGTAAGGGAGATAACTGTTCAGCTTTTGATAATGGGAGGAGAATATATATTTACAGACAAAACCAAGCTTTGAAAACCTTGTTTAGTGAGGAGATTTATGTACAGTTATGCAATCATGAATTGAAATATGTAAAAAGATAAAAGTTGGTTATGCGTGCATATTAAGACGTGTTCTGGAGGCAGTGGTTGAAAGCAATGGCGATTTTATTGAATAAATTTACTCTTTAGTATTTCAAGATATTTAAAAGTAATTTTGGTAAATATATCTGTTTAAATAAGATGTCAGTGTTATTTTCATTTTTACATAGTTTAGACAACAATGTATTCACTGCACACTGTATATATATATAATATATATATATATATATATATATATATATATATGTATGTATGTATGTATATATACATATATATATATATATATATATAATATATATATATATATATATATATATATTTATATATATATATATATATATTTATATATATTTATATATATATATGCATGTATGTGTGTATGTATGTATATATATGTATATATATTAGTGCTTCGGGCACTAGTCTTACAATTGTAAGGTCATGGGTTCAATTCCCAGCACACATTGTGTCCTTGAGCAAGACACTTTACTTCCCGTTGCTCCAGTCCACTCAGCTGGCAAAAGTGAGTGGTACAAGTTGTACCTGTAAAGGGGCCAGCCTTGTCCCTCTTTGTGTCATGCTGAATCTCCCTGAGAACTATGTTAAGGGTACACGTGCCTGTGGAGTGCTCAATCACTCGCATGTTATTGTCATGAATAAGCTGTTCCGTTGACCGTATCAGCTGGAACCCTTGTCGTCATAACTGACGGAGTGCTTCTTTTTAATATATGTATATATCTTTATATATATAAAACTGAGAATGTGTGTCTGTCTGTCTGTCTGTGTGTTTCCCTAAAACTTGAGAACTACACAACCAATTTCATTCAAATTTTACACATGCCTTACTTAGGGTCCATGTAGTTTCATGGGCAAAAGAAAAATGTTCAACTTCTTGCCTAGAGCGAGTCCATAGCAATATCATATCTTCTCCACTATTTCAGTATTATGTGTTAAAAGTGAAACAAAAACATTTCTCTATTTTATGTCTGATGCTTTCATTTTAACAATAAAAATAATAATAACAATTGAAATTATATGTAGTAAGTAATAATTAAAATCAAACTAAAGTATAATATAATCGTAACATAACAAAAGTAAAAATAGCAATTTGTATAAAATTGCATCAATAATTTGAACTTGAATAAGTGGCTTCAGATGAATGGGAATAAATTAAAAATAAAATTAACATGCAGAAATGGAATAGTTCAGATGGACTATTACACATAAAGGACTATAGCTTCAACTGCATACTGTTGTTATTATTATTACTGTTTAACTATTGTTATCACGTTTGTTGGTTCCTCATAAGGGAAACGTTGTTGTGTTGCATTTGTTAAATAATTGTAAACTGCAACCCTCCCCCTTTGGGAGAAGGATCTTTGGTTATTGTTTAAAAATTGAATTGTATCCCTGTTTGGGGAAATTTACAATATTTTCACCGTTTATATGGAAGCATCTTTGTTAGAATGCCTTCGATAGAAGAAAGTCCAAGAATGAATTTCGCTGCAGCCGTCGGCGGGTGTGAACTCATTAAAATTAAAATGGAAGAAATACAAACCTATTTCGGATTGATTACCGACAAAGACGGTGAATCTAGGATAACACCAAGAAACGAAATAAAAAATTAAATTAAAGAAAAGACTATTGTCTATAAAGTATACAATGTAGAGAAAAAAAAAAGATTGGAACACCTGGAGGAAAGCACCATCAAAAAGTGTCTTGGTGCAACTATGAAAGATAGTCGCGGTAAATTCGCCACAATAGAAGTAAGGTTTGAGTCAACGGAGCGTGCAAGGGAGTACTCGGCT
The DNA here is from genome assembly GCF_006345805.1 of Octopus sinensis. Classification (NCBI taxonomy): domain Eukaryota; kingdom Metazoa; phylum Mollusca; class Cephalopoda; order Octopoda; family Octopodidae; genus Octopus; species Octopus sinensis. Next base: position 33,334,317 of record NC_043004.1, read on the forward strand.
CGAACCTTGCAAAGTGGAAATATTTTACTTTTACCTTTATATCTGGGACGTAGGACGTCCCGGATAAAAATTTAAAATGTCCCCTCAGAAATAGAGGTAGGCTGGATTGTAGCCACACTTCTATACAAGAGGGAGGAAAAGATACAAGGGATCGAAATTGCAAGAGACGGGCTAACAATTCCAGTCTGTTATATATTTTGAGTATTGTTATCACTAGCGATATCAAGATATCATCATCATCATCATCATCGTCGTTTAACGTCCGTTCTCCATGCTAGCATGGGTTGGACGGTTCGACCGGGGTTCTGGGAAGCCAGAAGGCTGCACCAGGCTCCAGTCTAATTTGGCAATGTTTCTACGGCTGGATGCCCTTCCTAACTGTATTTTGTATTTTATGTGTAGATGTATATATATAGATGTACATGTAATATGTACACATATATACACATATATACATGCACTAGCACTATGACCCGGCAACGATGGGCCATAATGCTAGTGTATATATATATATATATATATATAGAGAGAGAGAGACAGACAGACAGATAGATAGATAAATAAACTTATATATGTGCACCATACACACACATACACACATATCTCCCTATGTATACATACATACATATATACACACACATACAGAGAGAGAGGGGGAGAGAGAGAGAGACAGATAGATAGATAGATAAATATACTTATATATGTGCACATACACACACATACACATATCTATCTATGTATACATACATACATATACACACACACATACATACATATCCATCTATGTATACAAACATACATATATACACGCACACACACATACACACACACACATGTATATCTAACCCATGCCAGCATGGAACATGGATTTTAAATGATGATGATGATGATGATGATGATGATGGTGATGATGATAATATATGAATGTAGGCATATGTATGAAAGAGAACCATATTCTTGGGAGGTATATGTTGTAGAAATTATGATTACAGCATGCTTTTCAATGTTTGCCATCAAATAAATAAATCGTGAATATGAGTGTTGCACCCTAGAATATAAAAATTAGAATATTTCAGTTAAAAAAAAAACAAAAACAAAAAAAAACAACCTGACTGTAAATTATTAAAAGTGTGCTAAAGTCATCTCTTCAATAGCACACACACGCACACACACACAATTGGATATAGAAAAGAACCCTCATACACACTTACACTGGATATATGATACATACACACACACACAAATAAACACACACAAATACACACACATACAAAGAAACACACACACATACACACACACACTCACACAATTAGACATAGAAACGAACCCTCATATACACATACACTGGATATATGATACACACACACACATACAAATAAACACACACACACACATACACACACATACACACACACACACATACATGTATGACAATGCTATGGAACCAAATAATACTTGAATCAAGTGCTGAAATCAAACATAAACAGCTTCAACATAAGAATCGGTACCATTCACTTCTCTGAACAGCGATATATTAAATATTCAATGCAATATTCTTCGGTGTTTTTTTTTTTGAAGTTCTCTTACACAGAGATTTGTGTATATTTTCTTTCATTTCTTTCCTTAATTCATTCTTTATCTCTTTCTCTTTTTAACTTACACACACACACACACACACACACACACACACACGTACACCACATTTCCATACTTCTTTCAACATTCCTTTAATTTAAGCAACCATTTATCTTAAAAAGTCAGTTTTCTCAATAAGTAGATAAGAGCATTAATTTACATTTTTTTATATAAATCTTCAAGTTATTTCAAGCCAAGTTTAGTAATATCTGATAATATTTTTTAACAATTTTTACTCAACTTCAAAATTAGAATCTTTAAACTAAATGTACAACGTGCTTTCCTTTACTAGTGACTAGGTAAGTATGGATGTTCATTATTGAACAAAAGTATAGATTTATAAATGGAATTTGCACATGTGTGTACAGTGTCAGGTTTAGATGAAGAGGCGCCCTAGGCTATACCACATGTGTGGCCCTTCTCAAAAGTCCTGGAACAGCATCAAAAATATCATACACTTCAACCAATGGTCTCCTAGATTTTCAAAAC
>NC_043004.1:33338940-33343940 GCF_006345805.1 Octopus sinensis
CATTTTATGGTTTTGCTTCTTCCTCGTGTTTCCTTTCTGTCATAATGTCTTACACTCTGTTCAGGTTCTTTCAAAAGATTCTATCTCCATTGTATCTCAAACAATTATTATTTGTCGAGTAGCTTGTCTTTTACAGTAGCTGTGCACAAGACAAACAGACTTCCATATGCTAAATCCAAGGAGACTGGTAGCAGTTTGTGTCAGTGAAAAAAACTGACTAAAGGGGCAGAGTGAAGTTACTGTCTGGAGTGTTTAGAACAGAGTCCTTCTTCTGAACAAAAATTAGAGAAAGGAAATATATTTGAGACCCTTAGATTTTGAAAGGTCAGTCTAAGAGTACCATACGAGTGAGATCGTTGCCAGAGCAACAAGCTGGCCTTTGTGCCAATGGCACGTTAACCACACCATTCGAGTGTGATTGTTACCGCGTCGCCTTACTAGCACTTGTGCTGGTGGCACCTGAAACATTTGTGCGAGGAAGTCGCCAGTGCTGCTGGACTGGCTCCTGTACAGGTGGCACATAAAAAGCACCATTTGGGCGTGGCTGTTGCCAGTACCACCAAATTGGCCCATGCCAGTGGCACATAAAAGCACCCACTACACTCTCGAAGTAGTTGGCATTAGGAAGGGCATCCAGCTGTAGAAACTCTGCCAGATCAGATTGGAGTCTGATTCGCCAGACCTCAGTCAAATCGTCCAACCCATGCTAGCATGGAAAGCGGACGTTAAATGATGATGATGATGTCTATTCAACAAATGTTGAACTCAGCTCACAAATCTCTTGTATATTCTTTGTGGATTCCTTGGATTCCACAGACTTTGGTTTGAGGACTGCTGCCATAGATTCTTTCTAATCAGTTTGGCTGCAGTAGAGTTTATCTCTTATCTTTTACTTGTTCAGTCATCAGACTGTGGCCATGCTGGGGGCTTCACCTTGAAGGGTTTCTGTTGAATGACTCAACCCTAGTCCTTTAGTTTATATGTTACTTATTATATTAGTTTCTTATGCCAAACTGCTAAGTTGTGGGGACATAAACATACCAATACTGGTTATCAAGCAGTGGTAAGGAACCAACAGACACAAAAATACAGTTATTCATAAATACAAATATATATATATATATGGTCTCTGGTCCCTTATCTGGTGGGCAATGCAGAAATTAAGGATAGATGAGTGGTTGGTGAGAGTTATATAAGCCATGTACAGGGATGCTGCCAGTAAGGTGAAAGTTGGCAATAAATATAGCAAGGAATTTAGTGTACAGGTGAGAATTCACCAAGGATCACTTCTCAGCTCATTTTGGTTATTATAGCTTTCTAGACAATAACAGTGGAGTTTAAAACTAACAGCCCTTGGAAGATCCTCTATGCTAATGACCTTGTTATCATTGCTGACTCACTACCAGAACTAGAGAAGAAGTTTTGGGTGTGGAAGCAAGATCTAGAATCAAAGAGCCTTAGAGTTAATTTAGCAAAGACCAAATTTCTAGGAAGTAGGAAAACAGACAGATCCCTGTTCCTCTCAGGGAGATGGCCCTGCTCAGTATATAGAAAAGGTGTTGGTAGAAACTCCATAGGGTGTATCCAGTGCAGTTATGGATACATAAGAAGCAGAATGGCATCACACGAAGGTTAACAGAGAATGTACAGAAAACAGACTCCCTCACATGTTTGGTGGGAGGATCCTCAGAATTTGTAGATAGTTTCTGTTACCTAGGTGACCCGGTTAGCAGTGGAGGAGGTAGTTCTGAAAGTGTGGCTGCTAGAATAAGAAAGGGTCGGACAAATTTCTTTGGTAACCAATGGCCTCTCCCTCAAAGTGAAAGGCAACTTCCGTGAAGCCTGTGCGTGAACAGCCATTCTAGATGACAGTGAGATATGGGCTGTGACTATTGAGGACATATGAAGGCTTGAAAGAAATAGGGCCAGTGTGCTCCACTGGATGAGGGACGTTAGTGTGCCTGTATGACAGAATGTAAATGAGATAAGAGAAAAATCTCTAAGTATACTAGGCATCAGATGTAGCATGTAAAAAAAACAGAAAGCTGTTCTGCTATGGTCATGTGATGCATATGGATGAGGACAGCTGCATAAGGAAGTTCTGATCTCTAAAATGTGTTGAGTTTCCAGGAAGTCAAGTGCCACAAACAATTCCAGGAAGATGAATTCATTTAGGGTTTGGGACATTAGTGTTTTAATATTTGACATGACTTACACAAATAACAGTTTGTAATTTAAGCAGAAGGCCAGCAGTTTCGAAGGATGTGCTCATAGGGTGCCAAGAGCACCACCCGAGCATGATCGTTACCAGAGTAGCCAACTGGCTTCCGTGCCGGTGGCACATAAAAGGGCACCATTCGAGCATGATCGTTACCAATGTCGCTTTACTGGCACCTGTGCCGGTGGCATGTGTAAAAGATTCGAGCGAGGTCATTGCTAGTATCGCCTGACTAGTCCCTGTGCTAGTGGCACATAAAAGCACCCACTACACTCTCAGAGTGGTTGGCGTTAGGAAGGGCATCTAGCTGTAGAAACTCTGCCAGATCAAGATTGGAGCTTGGTGCAGCCATCTGGTTTGCCAGCCCTCAGGCAAAATCGTCCAGCCCATGCTAGCATGGAAAGTGGATGTTAAACGATGATGATGATGATGATGATGTACTGGGGTTGACAGTATCACTGCCAGTACTTGACTGGTACATTATTTTATCAACCCCTAAAGGATGAAAGGTAGAGTTGACATTGGAATGGTATGAAGCCATAATGTAAAGAGCTGGAAAAGAATGTTATAAGGAATTTTACCAGATGCTTGAACAATTCTGCCAGCTTGTATCACTCTAATATCAACTCTTTTTTCCAATAAAATAATAATAATAATAATAATAATAATAATGAAATTATTGTATACAGTGCCCAGGTGCACCACAACTTGTCAAAAGTGCGTATAAAGAATATGCAGTAATGTACAAATGTCTGGAAAGCAAACAATGTATGAGTCAGATATATGCTTGCGTGTGTATGGAGGGGAGAAAATCAGGTGTAGTGTTGGCGAATCTCAAGAAGCATGGAAGTTTTGAAGGATGCAGTGCTCTGACAATTAACAACTGATGCCGGCAGTTTGTTCCATGCTTCAGCAACTCTCAGCATGAAAAAATGTTTCTGAAAGTCATGGGAGCTGTGCTGTTTTCTGACTTTGTAAACATGCCCACGGATGTTAGACAGGTGGAGTTTGAAAAGGTGCTCAGAGTTATTGTTTGTAAGATGGTTAATAATTTTATGGGTGTCTGCGAAGTCAGCTGCCAGACGTCGGAGTTTCAATGTATCCATACCCAGGGAAGTAAGGCATTCAGAATATGGCAAATGCCTGATGGATGTACTGGGGTTGAAAGTATCACTGCCAGTACTTGACTGGTACATTATTTTATCAACCCTGAAAGTACGAAAGGCAGAGTTGATATTGGAATGATATGAACCCATAATGTAAAGAGCTGGAAAAGAATGCTATAAGGAATTTTACCAGATACTTGAACAATTCTGCCAGCTTTCATCACTTTAATATCAACTCTTTTTTCCAATATTACAGTATCACATTATATTACTGGTATGTATTTTACTGATGCAAGAAGAATGAAAGACGCAAACGTTGACTTCTAGTTCAATTTGAACTCAGTATGTTTAGACGAATAGAAAAAGGAATAAAAGACAACCGTTTCTGCTATGATAAAATGGTAAGATATCCTACTTTAATTTGGAATGCCTTAAATTGACGAGCCCTTTTTAAATTCGTTTTCTCTGTCACATGACTGGTTCTTCAAGACCATTTTAACCATTAATCATTTTTCCACAATCGCTTCCATGAGGTATGTGCATTACTGGTATAACGTGAGTGATGGGTTTTACCTGTTACACTTGACAGATGATTACGAAGATTGGAGATAATGTTAACCACCCTAAGTCGGCATCAGAATATATAAAGCCTGTAGTGGAATCATTTTCAATTTGTTTCATCACAGTGCTATATTATTATTTTTCCCTTACTTGTCAATTCTTTTATTATAAAGAATTATTGTGTTCTATAAAAAAAAAATGGCAAGAGGAAAAAATATCCAATATAGATTTCAAGTTGTTGATTTCAGGATTTCTATAGAGTAATACTCTGCCAATTTCGGGCAGTTGAATTCCAAATCCTGCAATCCTCATAAATCATGACTCAGAATATCTTTCATAACAAAATATTGTTGCTGAGTTAATGAGAGTGAGCATGGACAGGGTCAATCAAACTGCAAGAAATAGCTGGCGAAACTTATTCAAATCACAAATTAATGTCTTAGAAAAAAAAAAAGGACAAATATGAGAATGTAATGCTAAATCATTTGTGTCCATAAACTAAGGTTTCCAAAGGTAAAACTAAGGGTCTTTGAATTGTGTTAAAAATCTTAAAATGCTGCGGTGTAAAATACCTAATTACTCATTATATAATTTTAATTATTTTACTCATTTCTTTCAGTCATTTGACTGTGGCCATGCTGGAGCACCACCTTTAGTCGAGCAAATTGACCAAAGGACTTATTCTATCGGTCTCTATTGCTGAACCACTAAGTTATGGGGATGTAAACACACCAGCATCGTTTGTCAAGCAATGTTGGGGGGACGAACACAGACACACAAACATATACACACACACATACATATATATATATATATATACGACGGGCTTCTTTCAGTTTCTGTCTACCAAATCCACTTACAGGGCTTTGGTCGGTCAGAGGCTATAGTAGAAGACACTTGCCCAAGGTGCCATGCAGTGGGACTGAATGTGGAACCGTGTGGTTTGTAAGCTAGCTACTTCTACAATAGTATTTAAATGAGTGATCATACTGCGAAATGAGTTTGTTGTTCATTAATGCTTAAATCTTGCTTAATGAGTGGAAAGACTTTTCAAGTGTCTGAGACCCACGAGAAAAATCGTTTCAGTGAAATGCGGTTTTGGAAGGGAAACTTTT
>NC_043004.1:33348940-33366440 GCF_006345805.1 Octopus sinensis
AAAGTGATATCCTCCATTACAAATCTTACCATCGTAAAATATAGAGAGGCAGTGTTAGGTTCACTGGAAGCCTGTAACCATTAGGGACAAGTGTTTAGAGAGTGTGGTTTAAAATAAGTTGAAGGTAAAAACAGATCACTTGCGTCTATAGATTAAGATTCTAATGATAAGGTGAAAAAGAAAGATTATGCAATGCCTCACGTGGAGACACAGGAACATGAAGCCAAACTAGAATATGATGTTTAGTCAATTATTTTGGTTATTACAGTTTGAATCTTTTAAAACCTAGTTAGTAAAGTATCTCAAGTCAAAATTTATGTCTGCTCTATGAATTTGTAATAGAAGAATGTAATTCATTTAATGTCAGACGTATTGTACTTACATCAGTGTAATAAATATATAAGATGCACAGAGCACATCACATACATTTACAGACACAACAAAAAGGAAGTGTGCAGGGTAAGATTAATGTGGATTTTAGATGGATTTAAGATCTGAAGTCGACATAAGTGACTTGGCTTAATGCTTTCAAATTGACCAGACTTAACTTCTTAATAAGTTTCAAAGCATGTAATGAAGTCAATTTTTTTTATGGCTTAAGTAGTTGAATATACATATAGATACATTAAGATAGCTATATATCTATATCCGTATCTATCTATCTATCTATCTATCTATCTATCTATCTATCTATCTATCTATCTATCTATCTATCTATCTATCTATCTATCTATCTATCTATCTATCTATCTATCTATCTATCTGTATGTCTGTCTGTCTGTCTATCTATCTTCTATCCATCTTTCCATCTATGCATCTCTCTCTCTCTCTCTCTCTATCTATCTGCCAGCCTGCCTGCCTGCCTGACTGCCTGCCTGTCTGTCTGCCTGCCTGCCTGCTTGTCTGTCTGTCTGTCTGTCCATCTGTCTGTCTGTCTGTTTGTCTGTCTGTCTATCCATCCATCCATCCATCCATCCATCCATCTATCCAGCCATCCATCTATCTATCTACCTATCTATTCATCTATCTATCTATCTATCTATCTATCTATCTATCTATCTATCTATCTATCTATCTATCTATCTATCTATCTATCTATCTATCTATCTATCTATCTATCTATCTATCTATCTATCTATCTATCTATCTATCTATCCATCGATCTACATATATATATTATATGTACGTATTGTTTGTAGTCGTGTACAAGTTTTATATATCAACAGACGAAAGCCGTCAGGATTTGGATAATTATTTTAGTGCTTCCAGCCACTTCAAGGTTTCATCATGAATTGTAACTTGTTGAAAATGTATTTCCTTTACACACACACACACACACACACACACACACACACACACACACACATGAGTATGTTGAAAAGATCAAGAGTTTGATTTGTGTTCTTGGGTTTTGGAAAAGAATATTTTAGGAATGGTTATCTGAGATGTTCTTCGCCAATTTGAATCTGTTAATGTGTGTATATGTGTGTGTGGTGAGTTTTTAAACAAAGCATATATGAGAGATTTTTGGAGAAGAAAAAATGAAAAAAATAAATAAATAAAGTGTTGTTTTCTGGGATGGTTGATTTGATGACAGGTCAGAAGAGGTCAAACTTTTCATCAATTACAACAAATTGTTGCTTTTAGTGATTGAATAGCTGACAGGGTTTTTCCCTAACTTTAGTATTTTCACCAAATTGTTTGGGAAGGTTTTTAAATACATGTGTGTGTGTGTGAGTATGTATGTGTGTATGTGTGTGTTGATTGCTTAAGATTTAATTTTTCCAATCCTTTTTGTAACAGCAGTATGAACATCATTAATACTATCCTGTGATTATTTGGTTTGGTTCATCTGGAAAAATGATTTTTTTAATAAAAATTTCCCATCTTTTTCATAAATATACTTTTTACACATTTAGTTTTGGTGAAAACCTCTTTATAAAATGTATTTCCATTTCTTTCTGGTATTTGGCTCATCCTCCAGGCATTTATAGGAAGGAAAAATCTTGAATCTGATGTTTTCATGTATTTCTAGATGTTTGTTCAGTGAGATTTTACATAATTTCACTTGTTTAACATGTTGTCTATGAATTCTAGCAGATTGACAAAAGGAGTTTCCAGTCCCACTGATATAATTCTCTTTGGAATTGGTGTAGATTAAGCAGTATATTAGCTTCTGTGTTTTACAGACCATGTTTGTGTTTATTGGGGAAGCAAGAATCCACTTTTTTTTTAAAGAATTTTATATAAGAACCAGTATCCAAATATCTGAAATTGTTATTGTTACTGAATATTCCACATATATTGCTCCTGTGCAGATGGCATGTAAAAAGTACCATTTGAGTGTGGTTGATGCCAGTACCGCCAGACTAGCTCTCATGCCGGTGGCATGTAAGAGCACCCACTACACTCTCAGAGTGGTTGGCATTAGGTAGGGCATCCAGCTGTAGAAACTTTGTCAGATCAGATTGGAGACTGGTGCAGACTTATGGCTCGCCAGCCCTCAGTCAAACCGTCCAACCCATGCCAGCATGGAAAGCTGAAGATAAACGATGATGATGATTGTCTCTACAGTCATTCACAGAGAATTCAGAATTATCCCTTGATGGGAATTCTGCCCCTGTGAGATGTTTCCTAATTGTTTTTTTTTTTATTGATTTGAGATTTTGAAAATGTGTCACTAAGATTTGTTTTTATAGCATGGAATATGTTGATCATCCCTGGATTGTGTGCATTGACAAATGAAAGAGGATTTTCCTCAACTTTTCTCCTCGGCATCTTCAGTTCTACAACGTCTCATTTCATTGCTTTTATAATCCCATTGTTTATTAATTTCAAGGGGTGGTTTTGGGGTTGTAGGAAGCCTTGAATTTCATTAAACTGAATTTGTCATGATTTAGGGTTCACCACTCTTGCAGAAATACATCTTGTCATAATTCTACAGAATGTTTTGTTTGATATGTGAAGGATGGCAAGAGTTAAATTTCAAAAAATTAGTGTGTGTCTTTTTGTAGAATCTATCGGTCATTACTCTGCAGTCATGTAGGGATGTCTACAAGGTTGTCGCATGACTTTTAGAGGACCCCTGCAACTTTTTCTTTCGAGGCCCCATCTCTTCAATCAAAATTCATAATCTACGCACCTTTATTATCTGCAAAAATAGAGTCCCTTACAGCTTGTTGAATTTTTGAATCATCACAGCAGACTCTGCTGTGATGGTTCTAAAATAAAACATAAAAAAACTAACGGTATATCTTTTTTTCTACCTCTCTGTACATAGATAGATACACACTCACAAACTTCTGTGTGTGTGCTTTCATGCCTTGTTTTTGGTACAGAAAGAATCTTGTCTCCAGTTTTTAGTGCCTTAGGAGGTCAAAGGCCACTGTTCTGGGTACATAGTGACCGGCTTTTCAGCAACATCGAATAACAACACCAAACATACACACACACACACACATATATATATGTATGTATATATATGAAAGAAGGTTTGAAAATGCAATTTTAAAAGATGTTTATTCACTTGACCGGTTTCACCTTTTTAGAAAAAGATTGTCAAAAGTAAAATGTAAAGCTTTGTATAAGCTTTGTTGTGTTAAATACTGGTTGTCACAAAAATATTAAAATACATATATACATTCTATGATAATAATAAGAAAATGTAAAAAACACTTTACAAGAAAGTATTTAAGAAAGTATTCAGTGAAAAGTATTAGGAGTTCAATAAAAATCATGTTTGTTTGGTAGTATATATATATATATATATATATATATATATATATATGTATGTATGTATGTATATACACACAGAAGGAGATATATTTAAAAATTTACAACAAATTGGAGAGGAACCGACCTGTCTTTTTGACATTTTTTCTGTCTTTCATTGTTTATATATTTAACTTGTTTGTCTACGTATTTCCTGTTGTTTACACAGTTGATGACGTCCTGTACCCATATATGCATATATATATATATATATATATATAATATATATATATATACATACACATATATAATTGCTGTAATATATGTTCATTTTAAAACGAGGTAAAAAAAGTTTTGACTTTGTACTCGATGTATCGATCATACATTGGGCAACAAAAATCATATTTCCCACACGTATGACAAAACCCTTTGAAATTCTGTCTTCCATGAATGCCATACTTAACTGACACTGAAAGACTAATTTCTTGTAACCACATAACTTTCAAAGCTTCCAATCATTTCCAATCCTTGACAGTTATTTGTTTGCTTCCTGGTCACAGCTGTTAGATGTTTATACCACCTTCTCCACACATTAAATCTCTAAGCTCATTAATATTTATAATGTTTTCATTCATTACTAATTACCTTACTTTCTCCATGATTAACCTTACTAAATCCATTCTGTCTTTCCAATCAATTTTAGTAAAACTTTTTACTTAACACATGTCTGTCCATTACTCAAAGATTCTTTGTACTCTAATAACCTAAAACCATCTTTAAAATATCTCATGTCATGTCTGTGACACAAACTGATGGGCATACCCATTTTGATCGACCATCATGTGCTAAGTTTGCTAAATTAATCTATCTTACTAATACCTTTTTTCTCTACAATCTATCTTATTTAGTTTCAATAATTTATACTCATTAAGCAGAAAGTTCACTATGTCTGGACATTAATATCCTTCAGCTTCTTTTTAATTTACCTCAACCAATGTTACTTCAATGTAAAATAAAACTCTCTTGCTCATTTGCAGTTGCTTAATTCTTCATTTTTGATGTCGTACACATTAACTTCTAACTCATTATTAACCACCTTTCTACACATATTTCTCGAAACTGGTTTATTCTCTTATTCAGCATATTACAGTTTCTTTAACTTTATTCTTCCTACCACTGTACACGCTGGCTTCTATATTTCCTTTGATCTCTCACTGCACTTTGTACTTTTGTCCACTTCTGTAAGTTCGCAATAGCTTTACAGGCAAGAATTTTATGTAAGGCTGCTTAAATACCTGAATTTTTTACCTGTGTTTGTGCATGCTTATCTGCATATTATAGCATATGGGGATTATTGTGTGTGTATAAATGTGTGGGAATGTATGTGCATTTGTGTGTTGTGCACCACCCAGGCACAGACACCTTGCCAATATATATATATATATATATATATATATAATATATATATATATAAAATCATTTGATTTATATGGATAATACCATATATATAATCCTTTGATTATATGGATAATACCATAGCAAATTCTGGTGCCTTTAACTTAAGTACCATATTCATCTGAATCTAAATTTTTGCTGAACTATATATATATATATATATATATATATATATGTATATATCAATATGTATGATATGTATGTATATATGTACATATATGAGTGTGTGTGTGTGTATTTAAATTATTTTAATGACTGTTTAAAGTTTGATTGGGTGTAGGACTTAATTAAGTTATATGCAAGTTGGAAAAGTCATATACCTGGAAAAACTTTTAATTCACTGTCAATAGAATTACTGGGCAATAAAATGTTTCCTATTTTTGTACCTGGGCATTTAGTGTTTATTTTTTTTTATTGCTTGTGTCTAAAATGTATGTAATGGCTTCTATTGTCTTCAAACTTTGCTTTTATAACCTTGGTAACGATTCTTTGAAATTTATCTATTTTACAGAACACTCCAGATAGATTTAGTGGTGAGTTGCTGAAAGGGAGTTTTCATGACCTTTCAAGAATTCTCATGAATGTTGTAGAAACTTCTAGAACTTTCCAGTAAATTAAGTAGTTATTTATATACTTCGCCATGATAGATCACTAGCTACTACACATTCTTTATTTTCTTTCCTTGTTTCTTTCTGTGGAAGAGCGTAGTCTCGAAACCTTAAAGACTTTTTCACTTCCCAAGCTTTATACTAATACATCTGTTTGTTGTCTACACCACCTGTCTTCGTCTTTTGTTTCTTTGTGAATTCTCCCCCTATATATATATATATATATATATCGCATCGTTTCGTTTCTTTCCTCCAAGTAAGTTTTTATATATATGTATATATACTCACAGAGTGGTTGGTGTTAGGAAGGGCATCCAGCTGTAGAAACACTGGCAGATCAGACTGGGCCTGGTGCAGCCTCCTGGCTTCTCAGACCCCAGTCGAACCGTCCAACCCATGCTAGCATGGAAAGCGGACGTTAAACGATGATGATGATATATATATATATTCATATACACACAAACAAGCATGCATTCACATACCCATATATATATATCTACAAAGACAGACATGTGTACATATATATAGATGAGAACATTGTTACAACAAAACAGCAATGATAATATTAAAAAGCTATAAAAAGAAAATTGTAACAAAATATTAATTTTCTATTTGTCATTTAAATGCTTAAGGGGTTTCTGTATGTATATGTATGTGTGTGTGTGTGTGTGGGTGTGTAGAAAGTGATGGAGAGAGGGAGTATGTGACTGACAGATAAACAGATTGATAGATAGATAAATAGATAGTGAAACATTTTAATGTGAATGGCAAATGAATTAATAAGAAGAAAGAAAAATTGAAATGAATTATTAATAAGAATAGCAAAACAGATGCTGTTTCTGTGATGTCATATGTTTAGTTGTTGAGCAGAGATAGAAACATATTTAGAATTATCATATCGAATGTATATGTGAGTGTATATGTGACATATATCCATACACCATATATATATATATATATATATATATATATATATATATATATATATGTATGTATGTGTGTCCATATATATATATATATATATGGACACACACACGTAAAATGAATGTATTGTGTATAGTACTGTAATAAACAAGCTTTTGAGGATGTATAATTCTCCTTTCTTATTGATAATATCTTGACTATAAACCCTGTTTGCTGCGTAAAATCCAAAGAAGCTGATTCAGGATTTACCTGTTGAGTGAAATACCAGGTAATTACTTACCTTAAGAGCAATTTCTCATTGTTCCATATCATTTGATGTGGTAATCAAAGTACATATTTCTTTGCATCACACACACATACACACACACACACACATACACACACACACACACACACTATAAAATTTACCCCAGAAGGCAATTTTATTTAAATATTTTATGTTACAACAGTTAAAGTAACTTTGAATGTTTATCAAATTGCAACAAGTTTGTGTATCTAATAAAGAATTTATGAAACATACGAAATTCTGAAATAACAAACAGAAATGGGAGTATGCTGTATGTCTGGGAAATAATTACAACAATGCCAAATGAAAAGTGATGCCTCTGTACAAAACTTTTGATATTTAATCTTCTCTTGACATAAAATTCTTCATCTTTTGTTTTTATATTCAACTGACTTCCACCATCACAGAGCATCAATGTGTTCTGGGGAAATATAAAGTTTTCTACTGGATTTCAGGAACGATTGATTATATTTATAAATTGCTTTTCTAATAGTATGTTCAACTGTTTGTTAGTATCAACCAAGCTTTTCAAATACAAAAAAAAAGAAAAAAAATGTTGTGAAATACCCTCCTCCTCCTGTCTTTGTTCTTGCTTTTGTTGTTCTTGTTCTTGTTTTTTTGTCCATCCTCATCCTTCTCCTTCTCTTCCCCTTGTCCTTCTCCTCCCCTTCTCCTTCTCTTCCCCTTCTCCTTCTCACCCCCTTGTCCTTCTCCTCCCTCTTCTCCTTCTCCTTCTTCTCACCATCCTCTTGCTTCCTCTTCTGTTGACTTAGTTTACCATTAGGCTTTTGCATTATCAAAGAAGTCTCTCTCTCTCTCTCTCTCTCTCTCTCTCTCTCTCTCTGTCTCCAATATTTTAACCCAATTGTCATCAATCCATGTGAGACTCATCCTGCATCTATAATACAAAACCCTCATTTTAAAGTTATCTAAAAACTTTCCATCAAAATTTCATGTTAATTTATGTTCCAAGTGTCAGCTTAATAATACAACAGAGTCATTTTACTAAAGTCTTCATTACTTTCAAAATAAATTGAAACAAAGACGGTGTATTTCAGCAGAAATATGGTAAATGAAACAGTTAACGGGGTCAAAATGAAAACCTTCCATCAAAATTTCATGTTAATTTGTGTTTCAAATACCAGCTTAATAATGACAGAATTATGTTATTAAATCTCTCTATATATAAAGCTGAAGTTGTCTGTGTATGGCAGGTTTGGTAGCCTATGTTAACACCAAAAATTATTTACATCAAAAAGGTTAATTTTTTTATATGAAAATCCCTATTTTTTACGATTTTTTTACTGCTGCATCGCCATTTTTCGAATGCAAAATTTTTACTTTTCAAAAATTCCAATTCTAAAGGGTTGAAATAAACCTGAGCAACGCCAGGTGTTATTGCTAGTTCTTCATTATTTTTAGAATTAAGTAAGGTATATCAACTGAAATATGGTAACAAAAGGACTAAATGTCTTAGCATCATAATTTCTATACGCTATGAGTCTAGGTTCCAAGTGAAATTCAAAATGGTTTCCTCCAGGGTGGAATTAACTAAGTTTTTAAATAATAATATACATACACATCAAAATTAGTTCAATAAATTTTTCTAGTCTCATATTGGAAATTGTAAAAATTTGAATAGTAATAGCAATGGGAATTCACAAGATTTTTTTTTCAAATTCTTGGAACATTTTCAAATAGCTATTTGATGTTTCTGAATATTCAAGCAGAATGTTTTTGTTGCATTAATGTTTTAAACATTGTATTTTTGATTAAACATATCATGTATGATATGGTTGCAAAGGTATGGATTTAATTTAAATTTGTTGCTGTTTTTGATGACAGAACGACTTGTTAAAAAAAATCAAGGAATTCCGAGAAAATCAATTTCCTGATTAAAATATCAACCTTGAATTACATCACAAAAATATTGGTAAATTTTGCATCAATTGAAAACAGGCCAGATTTGTTTCAGCTTCCTCTGGAATAAGACAATAATATAACATAACCAATTTGGAAGGACTAAAAAAAACACTATAAAACATTTGTATCAAAGAACCCCAGGAAACTTACCTTTATGCCAAAGTCATAGTCCTTATGGCATTATAATAGCTATTTGGAATCATGTAGCACTGTTTATCAAAGTCCTCTTCCTATAGTCATGGAATTGCTGTCATTTAATATGGTTTAGCAATTTTGCATTTAATCTGGCTGTGTCTAACCTGAATATTCTACCTGTTTCCTTTTCAGATCAATTAGATCCAACCTTTCACATATACTCTATAATTTTATTCTAAAAATCCACAATCCCATCATTGAAATCATAAAGTTATGAGATAATGCATGATTAATTCAAAACAGTATGAACCTGTATTAATACATCAGCTGTGTGGTACCTTCAGCAAGTGTCTTCAACTTGACCCGCTGGATGGCCAAAACCTTGTCAACAAATTTGAAAGGTGAAAACTAAAAGAGGACTGTCATACATATGTACTCAAGTGTGTATGTGTGTGTGCATGTGTGTGCAAGTGTGTGTATGCATTTATCTGTCTGCATGTGTGTGTATGCATGTATGTATGCTTATGTGCATGTGTGTGTATGCATGTATGTATGCTTATGTGCATGTGTGTGTATGCATGTATGTATGCTTATGTGCATGTGTGTGTATGCATGTATGCATGCATGTGTGTGTATGCATGTATGCATGCATGTGTGTGTGCATGTGTATGTATGCATTTACTGTATGCATGTGTGTGCATGCATTTGTGGGTGCATGTGGAGTGTATGTGTGTGTATGCATTTAGCTGTCTGCATGTGTGTGTATGCATATGTGCATGTGTGTATGCATGTGTGTGCATATGTGTGTGCATGAGTGTGTATGCATTTATCTCAGTGCATATGTGTATATGCATTAATCTGTGTGCATGTGTGTGTAAGCATGTGTGGGTATGCATGTATGTATGCATGTGTGTGTGTGCATTTATCTGTGTGCATGTGTGTGCATACATGTGTGGGTGCATGTGTGGGTGTATATGTGTGTGCATGTGTGTGTATGCATTTATCTGTGTGCATGTGTGTGTGCATGCATGTGTGGATGCATGTGTGAGTGTATGTGTGTGTGCATGCATTTGTGGGTGCATGTGGAGTGTATGTGTGTGTATGCATTTAGCTGTCTGCATGTGTGTGTATGCATGTATGCATGCATGTGTGGATGCATGTGTGAGTGCATGTGTGTGTAAGCATGTGTGGGTATGCATGTATGTATGCTTATGTGCATGTGTGTGTATGCATTTATCTGTGTGCATGTGTGTAAGCATGTGTGGGTATGCATGTATGTATGCATGTGTGTGTGTGCATTTATCTGTGTGCATGTGTGTGCATACATGTGTGGGTGCATGTGTGGGTGTATATGTGTGTGCATGTGTGTGTATGCATTTATCTGTGTGCATGTGTGTGTGCATGCATGTGTGGATGCATGTGTGAGTGTATGTGTGTGTGCATGCATGTGTGGATGCATGTGTGAGTGCATGTGTGTGTATGCTTGTATGTGCATGGTTGTTTGCATGTGTATGTGCATGTGTGTGCAATCTGCATGCATTTTTGCATCTGTGTGTGTATTTACATTTGTACTCAATGGAAACTGCTTGCTCTAAGTGCTGCTACTGTTGCCATTTCTTCTGCCAATAAATCCTTTATTACCTTCACATTATTGAAGACATGTGAAGTGCAATATTCTTTACGTGTGAAACATTGAAGTGTTAGCAACAGGAAGGTCATCCAGCTGTAAAACAATGGTTCAGTAATAAACTTGTCTAACCCTCGCTAGCAAGAAAAACACACGTAAAATGAGTGAAAGATCAAGCAAAAATGATCTTTTTCTAGGTCCATGGTTACCTGGTTTCATTCCACCACTTGACATTGGGTTTCTTTAGCAGAGTCCAACCTATTTCAATCATCTAAGTTTGGTCCCTGATCTAAAGATGGTTAACATGCTTTGTTCCACCAATTTTGAAAGCTCTAGAAACTTCTCTTTGTATTTCCATCTTTCTTGGGACAAAATCACGAAAAGATTGAAAAGAAATTTTAAATCTTACCTTCCACACATAGCATTTATATATTGTTTATACACACACACACCACACACACTTATACATATATACACACACACACACACACACACACACACACACACACACATATATACACGCACCACACATGGTGTTCATGAATTAGCTTTACAATTTGAAAAATTCAGCCAACAAAAAAAGAATGGATAACCCAGCAGATTGTGTGGAAGTGTTCTGATGTTTTCAATAAAACTTTATTTGCCTATATTTTCCAATAAATTCTACTGAGTTATCCTTTATTTTTCCTGAATTTCTCAAATTGTAAAGGTATATACATATACATACACTCACACACACACAGACACACACACATACATACATATATATATATATAAATAAATATTTCTAAAATTTCTGTATGAACCTAATTTTGTTACTAACATGATATAAATCTATAAAAGTCATATGTACTCATAAAGCTGCTACCTTAGCTCCATGGTTTGTTGTGTGGTGTAAATGGCATATATATACATACATATATATTTGTATATATACATATATATATATTATATATATATATATATACATATATATATATATATATATAATATATATATATATATATTATATATATATATATATATATGATCTAAAATAGGACACTATTCCATTGTGTTTGTAACATTTCCAGATGATTTAGTTCCAGTTTAACTACATTGAAGAGAACTGATGCATGGTAGGATTAAATGTTGAGACCAGACAAACAATAAAATGTCTGCAACAAATTTGAACTTGTAACCCATTAGTTTATGGTCGAATACTTTATTCACTACTCCCAATTTATTCCAACATTCCCACCTTATGCAATCAAATCACAGTTCTTCATTTTTCAGCGAGCTGATTTTAAGTTGTAAATTTTTATAAAAACATGAACAAGGATGGTATGATCACTTAATGATGGGTCGATGAATTACTACTGTAGTCTTTGATACTCGCCTAAAATGGAACTTGAAAGGAATCTTTAGTTCTCTCTAGTTAGTTCAAGCAGCAAAGAAACAATATCTAATGTTTCTGACAGCAACAGAACAACAACAACAAAATATAAAAATCTAAACAAGATTTGTTCAGTTCTTTTAAATCCCATTATTTCATTAAAAAGATGACATTTATCTTCAACTAGGAAGCTAAAAGAGAATCAATACGCTTCTTAGGGTGGGTATTTTTAGAAAATAACTGATGGGAATTTGAAAATGAAAAATAAAAAAAAAATTTATATTTTATTATTTTTTTTATATATATTTTTTTTTCAGAAGGAAATTCTAAATGTTAGGAATCTGAAAATAATGAGAAAATTCTAAATGTTGTTACAACACTTCTCTTAATGAAGGAGAATTTTAATAGAATTTGCTATTGCTTGTGATGTTGGTAGTGTTAATTCTAATTGCAATGTTGACACTGTGGTATTGATTTTAGTGCTAACAACTTAATGTTGACGAAATAGTATTTTAGTTGTAATGTTTCTTGAATACTATTGACTAAGGAGCATTATAAGCGAAATGGTGATGTTATGCAATTCTGAGAGCAACGTAGCCTATAGAACATGGACAGCCTGATGACAATATAACAGAAGGCAACAGTTGGATATTTAGAAGGGAATACAATATATAAAATATTTTCATTGAAGTATGGAGTATTTATTATCCTCATCAGCATCGTTTTACTGTCTACTTTTCTATGGCTTGCAAGGGTCAGATAAGTACATTGAGGCAGAGTTCTGCTATGGCCAAATGCCTTTATAAGTGACAGCCTGAGGGGAAAAGAGTAAGAAGTTTCCCTAAAACCATATGGCAAAGGACTCTTGCCAAGGAAAGGAAATGAGAAGGATAAAAAAGCTGGAATGAGACCAGGACAGTGGCAGAAGACAGAGATAAGGCGGCGAGTTGGCAGAATCGTTGGCACACCGGGCGAAATGCTTTGCAGTATTTCATCTGCTGTTATGTTCTGAGTTCAAATTCCACCGAGGTCAACTTTGCCTTTCATCCTTTTGGGGTTGATAAATTAAGTACCAGTTACGCACTGGGGTCGATGTAGTTGACTTACTCCGTTTGTCTGTCCTTGTTTGTCCCTTCTGTGTTTAGCCCCTTGTGGGTAGTAAAGAAATAACAAGACAGAGATAATTGAAGAGATTGTGTTGTGGCCTTATGTACTTCATGGCATGGAAATAACTAATAAACGTCCTTATTGCCACTGACCCCTATTTGTTTTCAAGCAAAGGATAAAACCTCTCAGTTTATTGAGCAACAAACAGCCTGGACATGTTTTATGTAGAGAACTGGAAACAAACAACATCAAATAATCTACTTCATTTCCAAAAAATTGTACAACATGTTGAGACAGGTCAAGAAACTCAGACATGCTTTTACGGAGAATTGCAAGCCAAAGAATCAACAGGAAAACCATTGTTTACAAACTGGAAAACACAAGAGAAATATGAATTCACACAAACAAACATGCACATAGACACACACGTACACACACGTACAAACGTAACATTTATTAACAGAATAATAGTTTACATGCAATGGTAATAGCATAAGTTTTGTTTAATGCTATCAGCAGTTCTATGAAAAAGAGCAAAGTATATTTTTGTTGTTGTTGTTGTTGATGATGATGATGATGATGATGATGATGATGATGACGACGACGACGACGATGATGATGATGATGATGATGATGGTCATGATGATCATGATTATTTAGATCACCTTTTGTTGGCATAGCAGATTAAAGTAATATTCTGCACTCCCTGTTTGGCCCTTCTCAAGATAGTCCAGTCACCAAAATCCCGTCTTTATCCTCCCCTAAAGTGCTTAATCTTGGGTTTTCATTCGCTTTAACTGCAGAGAACCCAAGTGCAGCCAGTCCATTGATTGTGGTTTGGTCTCCAGATCCTGCTGATAGAATAAAGTTTTATCAACAGTGATGAGTCACTTCAAATACATATTAAATAATCTCTGAAATTCTCACAGAATCCAATTTGGTTTCTGATCAGCATTCAAGTACTTTGGCACCAGCTTGGCCGGCAGATTCTTCACATCTAAATGTCTCTGAATTATAAACCCATTACTTTCCATATCTTTAATGTTCCAGCAAATGATTTAATCCGTTGATAACCAAAGTTAGATTATGGACTTGTACAACAATTTTGTAACCTGGCACTAAGATGTTGTCCCAGACTGCGTTCTGGTCACAGAATACCTTTACTCAGAATTGCCACGTCACTTCGTTACAGGTGAGTGGCACTTGTCATCTAATGCTTGCATAAAACAATCAAGGACTTCTTTTTGAATTTTCTTCTACAAATATTTCATAATTGCTTTGAGTTTAGCATTTGAAAAGTTTACATTTAATATTGACATGTTTTAGATTAATAATCTAAACAAAAGATTGAAAATAAAAACAGAGTTAAATTCGAGTGCATTTGCAATTTACATCATAAAAGTATATTTGCAGTTATAATGGCAAAAATATCCTTTGGTTTGCAGGAATGGATTGGTTCAGTCCCATTGTTTGGCACCTTGGGCAAGTGTCTTCTATAGCCTCAGGCTAACCATTGCCTTGTGAGTGGATTTGGTTGGTGAGAACTGTGTAGAAGCCCACTGAATGTGTGTGTAAGTATGTGTGTGTATGTCTGTGTGTGTATGTCTGTGTGTGTATGTGTGTGTATATGTGTTGTATGTCTGTGTGTGTGTATGTCTGTGTGCGTGTTTGTTCCCCAGTGTTGGTTTATTTATGTCCCTAATGTCCCTGTAACTTAGTGGTTCAGCAGAAGAGAACAATAGAATAAGAACCGAACATAAGCAAAATAAGCCCTGGAATCGATTTGCTTGACAAAACCCTTCAAAGTGCTGCCCCAGCATGGCCACAGTCCAATGACTGAGACAAGTAAATGATAAAACACAGAAGAAATAGGATATCCTCATGGTGTCTCCCTCTGTTGCTACATCAAGTTTCCTCCTCTCTGGATATTATTTCCACATCACTAGTCTGTGATTGAATTTCCTTGATGCAATGTAAGAATGGTATACTTTCTGGCATTAATGCCAATAATTATTTGTTGGTTGTCAAAGAGTTCCATGTAAATTATTTCTGTAATTAGGTGCTAATTACCAAAGCTGGTTTGTCAGCAACCACTTGCTGCTCTAAGTAAGATTCTACCAGGTTTGTAGTTGAATAAGGGTTATTTAAATGATATTTCTTCTCTTGACACCACTGTTCATGCCTTCTCTTGAGAATCTCAAAAGCCTTGCATGAGTGTGTGAATTGTTATGCTTCTCAGCTAAGTAACAAAGCAACCTTTCCGAGCCTTAATATAAAATACATCCAAGAGTTACTGGACATTTCCCTTCTGACTACATACCATATTTAATGGCATATAAAAGACATTTCTCCACTCCTTAAAAAATGTCTCAAAAAAAAAATCGCCTCCAGTTGTATATACAAAGTTAGGCTTCCCATAAACTGAATATGCTAAGACCATTTTCTTTTCTGAATATTTATTGCTGAAATTGTAATGCATCTAATACGCCCACGTGCCTTTTTTATGCTACCAAATATGTGTGCTCATCCAGGCTACCTCACCTTAGCTACATTCTACTGACATCTACCAATCATCTCTTCAACCAGAGCCACCATCCCAATACTTTCTCAGCAGCCTCTACATTGATCTTGATGCCTCTTCATCTGCTCATTTCTGTAATGCCCAGGGTTCCATAGATATGAAGACACATGACTTAGTGGTTAGGGAATTTAGTTCACAGTCCTAAGGTTGTGAGTTCAATTTTTGGTGGTGGGATGTGTCCTTGGACAAGACACATTATTTCATGTTGCTCCAAAAATGAGTTGCACTTGTAATTCAAAAGGCCAGCCTTGTCACATTCTGAAGGGTGCACATCTCTGTTGAGTACTCGGCCACTTGTGTGTTAACTTCACGAGCAGGCTGTTCCATTGATCTGATTAACAGGAAACCTCATCGTTGTAAACTATGGAGTGCCAGACATTGCTCGCGATATGTATCATCATCATCATTGTCGTCGTCGTCGTCGTCATCATCATCGTCATCACCATCATCATCGTCATCATCATCATAATCATCATCATCATCATCACCATCATCACCACCACCACCACCACTATCATCATCGTCATCATCGTCATCATCATCATCATCATCATCGTCATCATCGTCATCATCATCATCATCATCATCATCATCATCATCATCATCATCAACGTCGTCGTTGTTTAATGTCTGCTTTCCATGCTGGCATGGTTTGGACGGTTTGACTGAGGACTAGCAAGCCTCTACGCTACACCAGGCTCCAATCTGATTCGGCAAGATTTCTACAGCTGGATGCCCTTCCTAATGCCAACCACTCCAAGAGTGTAGTGGGTACTTTTTACATGCCCCCTGCACGGGGACCAGTCAGGCAGCACTGGTATCAGCCATGACTACAATTTCACTTGACTCAACAGGTCTTCTCAAGCACAACATATTACCCGACTATTGAAGTTATGTGACACTGGCATTGGCCATAGCTACAATGTTTCTTAGCTTTCCTAATTTAAATTTGTTCTATTTATAGTTTGTGTATTTAATATATTTTGTATAATTATGTTTTGTACAAGTGTATATTTTGTGTGAACATGAATATTTTGTATGTATATATGTTTCGTACCTATGTTTTATATATACATACATATATATATATATATAACATTGCCAAATTAGACTGGAGCCTGGTGCAGCCTTCTGGCTTCCCAGAACCCCGGTTGAACCGTCCAACCCATGCTAGCATGGAGAACGGACGTTAAACGACGATGATGATGATGATGATGTATGTATGTATGTATGTATGTACATACATATATATATATATGTATGTATGTATGTACATATATATATATTTTTTTTTCTAGTTTCAGCTCAGAGCTGCGGCCATGCATATATATATATATTCCTTGTGCAGTTATATATTTTGAATGTTAATATGTTTTAGTGAACATAAAAGAAAGAGAAATATTGACAGAGTTAGAGAGAGGGGAGAAGAAGGAGAGGGAGAGAGAAAGAGAAAGAGAGAGAGAGAGAGAGAGAGAGAGAGAGAGAGAGAGAGAGAGAGAGACAAATGGTAGCATTATTGATGCTATCAATAATGAAAGCTGAATTGATGTGATGACTGCCGGTGAGTGGATAGGTCAGGTGTAGAGAGCCAGAATTAATCTGTGGTTACTATCAGTGGATCAATGGGGAAAAAATATTGAAGTGTGTCTCAAATTTAATGTAGTGGTAATCCCCTGAAGAATAAAAGATGTTTGAAACCTGGAGATCATACAGATCACACAGATAACCCACTGATATTGGAACGATTGGTGGGAAGTGGATAAAGAAT
>NC_043004.1:33371440-33391440 GCF_006345805.1 Octopus sinensis
TGTTCCTTGATATTGCATTGGTTGATAGATTTAAATAATCAGTTTAATTAGCAGAGTTGTTTGAGTGCAGGATAAAATGCCATGTGGTATTTCTTCCAGATCATTCGATTTCAATCTTGCTGTGACCAAATTTGTTTTCCATTCTTTTGGAATCAATACCATAAGGTGATAAGCTGGCAGAATCGTTAGCATTCCAGGCAAAAGGCTTTTCAGCATTTCCTCCATATTTATATTTTGTGGTCAAGTTCTACCAAGATCGATTTTGCCTTTCATCTTTCTGGGGTCGATAAAATGAGTTTCAGTTGAGCACAAGGGTCAATATAATCAGCTTACCCCTGCCCTGAAATTACTGGCCTTGTGCCAAAAATTTTAGTACCATTCCAAGGCAGGAGATTAATGGAAGTGTCAAAGCAACAGATTAAGTATCTTGTAATATTTGTTTTAGTTCTTTGAGTATTGATTTCTAGTGGGGTGGGGATGGGAGTGGGGTGGGGATGGGAGTGGGGGTGGATTCAGTCTGTCATCTGGTTTAACAGCTTCTCCACCTGGTCCCTTGGTGGGTTTAATGCACTTCACTGTATTGTAAGCTTTCAGAGCAGGGCCCCATTTTGAATGTAATTTCTTCCTCCTGTCCTCAACAGCTTTGGATGCCCAGGAAAAATGAAGGAAAATTGTGGTTCCAGCTTTGACTAATTAAAGAAGAAAAAGAAAAGTGTTTAAGCTTGTAAAAATAATTAGTGTTGCTACAGTGAAGTCTTCTTAGTAAATGTTTAGGAAAAGAAAGAAAGCTGATGTAGCAGTCAGAAATAACTGATGATGCTCTTGGTTTGCCTGATGCTGTGACAGAAAGGAAACAATTTGTGATGCTGAGGATAAAACTATTTGTGTAAGTGATGAGCAAAGAAAAATAAATTTGGAATTTGGATCAATGGGATGTTATTGACAAGGTTAAAAGGGGTATGATCTGTGATATGTGAAAAATTGTAACAACAACAACAGCAACAGCAACAGCAACAACAACAGCAACAAAAACAACAAAAACAACAACGACAACAACAATAACAATAACAACAACAACAACAACAATAATAATCCTTTCTACTATAGGCACAAGGCATGAAATCTGGGGGAGGGGATAGTCAATTTCATCGACCCCAGTGTTTCACTGGTACTTAATTTATCGATCCCGAAAGGATGGAAAGCAAAGCCAACCTTGATGGAATTTGAAAGTAATAATAATAATCATTTCTTTTATTGGCCACCAAGGCCCAAGACATGGAGTCTAAATTGAAGGATGAGGTACGGCACAAAAAAAAATTACAAAACCATCCATTCTGTTTCACCAGTCTTGCAACTGTCGACCACCTTTTGATAAATGCATTGGAAGGCAGCACCTCAATCTCTACCCTCACCTTCCTCTTCAAATGATATTTGAGGAAACTGATAAGGGCTTGACCAGGTAGGAATGTGCCTGTCTTCAAAACTTTCAGGCAGGTTCACCACACAGCCTTTTTACCACAGCCACTCAGCAGAGAAGGTAGTGTGCATTGATCTTCACTATACACTCAGCAGACAGCTTGTATTCATCTTACACGCAGCAACAGCTGCTCCACAACTCTCTAATGCAGAGACACTGAATTAGTGCATGCAGGATGGTTTCGTCCTCAGCAAGCATCTCAGGCAGGTTTGACTGTTGGCACTTCCATGCCTGAAGAGTTTGTCTTGAACAGGTATTGCCTCTCTGTAGCACTGCCCAAGACAAAAACTTAGACTGCACTCGTTGATGCCTAGATTCAATCCTAGGCCATCATCACTTATACCCTCAACCAGTCCCCTACAGAAATCTTGGGTTGTTTCCTGCTAACAGTTTTGGGCAGCTGGTGCAATGCAGTGAGTGCCTGGCATCATTCTAGAAGCTAAACACCCAACCTTGGTCTACGTTTGACCCATGACTGCAGCTCTGCCAATGAGATGATCTGTCGAAAGATGTGTCACACAAAAGATGCCCACACCAGTTCACCCTTATTTTTGATATCGTTGTCATCATCCATATCATCTTAGATATTTCTGTAGGTGTGACAGCCTCAAAGCATCATTAAGGATAGCTTCCCAAAACCACTACGGTGTGGGTGTTGGCAGCAGATGGATTTTCTGACCAGTGTAATCTGACCCTTCCACAGGAATTGGAAAAGCAGGTGCTCTAATCTGGTCAGAGTTTTCTTAGGACAAGTTACGATGGCTAGGCGGTGGTACAATACTGAGGCAATATATGCATTCACTACTTCCATCCGGCCTTTCAGGGACAATTTCCTTTCTGCCCATTTCTGGGTGAGCTTGGCCACTCTAGTTATGACCTCTTCTCAGTTCCTATCTACCTGGAAGTCTGGTCCAAACCAGACTCCAAGCACTTTCCCCAAGCACTGGTTCTCATGGCTTCTGATCTTAACTGATTGGAAGTGTTATCATGTACATAGTTTTGTTTTGGTATAAAAGATGGGCTACAGCAAATATTCTGCTCAACACCACAGATTTGCTTGTCAGTTGTTTGACCTTAACCAGTTGATCATGTCCATTGGTGGTTGATGAAATGTGCATCTCTGATCATGAGCAGAAGTAGTGGGGGAGCATCATAGCCTTGTGTTGAGAGGAATTCTTTGGGGTTTGGATAATTCACCTCTGGAAACATGGGTGTTTTGTTCAACATCTTTAAACAACCCTATTTCAGGGACCTTTTGAGCAGGATGGGCCACTCGACCTGAAGAAAATTTTAACTGGACCACACCTACAAGGTCATGCACTGTTTCTCTTGATATGAGATCACCATGTCATGCACATATGGTTGTGTTGCATGTGCCTGATGTACCCTTGTCAGATGGGTAATCATGATGGGTATACTGGGATTCGTATATTTTACCCCAGTGTCACTTTGATGGTGTGCACTACTCTCTCACTCAATAATAATAATGCCCCATAGCCATCAATAGTTTGTTGCGTTGGTATTAAGAATTTTGCCTTCATGTAGGAATAGATCGATCCAACAGACATCAAGACCTTTCCAGGATTCTGATCTTGAGTGAAAATAACAGATACAAAAATGTAAGACAAGTGAAGCATTTTTATTAGAAACTGAACTGCATGCCTAACAAGACTAAGTTTTCCCCCCAAAATGTTGATAGGGGTGTAAAAATTGATAGCTGCAACTCTTCAAGGAAACAATAGAACATTCTTTATGAAAAGGTTCATTAAGAGATTGTATGAGCTCTATAATTACAAGTTTAGTTTCAGAAACCTTCTAATTGGACAAGATTATAAAGATAACAGACATTCTAATGGCATAAATAGCTCAAGGAAGAAGCTGTAAGAGCATTGGGAGAAAAAATCATCAAGAATGCTAATAAAGTTAGAGTTTTGGAAATATTTGAAGCTCAATGCATTTTAGCTGTTACCAAAATAATTTTCTTGAAAAGGAGTCCATCCAAATTTAGCAGCACCACTTCTAAAGAACTCAGCAGAAGAGACTTTTAAAATTATGAATAATTATCTTGATTAATTATTATGTAAAACAAAAGAAAAATTTTCATTCAACTGAGGAAGAAAGATTAAAAGGAAAAAACTCCTTATCCAACTGAAAAAAAAAATGCTTAAGAAAATGGGAAACATCTGAAAATGTTTTGAACATCAGATATCTGGTGGAAATGTAATTAAAGTGCGAAGGGAATAACTAGGGACTCAATATCGTGGAGCCAAAACCAATGGTTGGTACTTGAAAAGAAGACTGGCCAACTTACAAAAAGAGGTGGAAAGGTCAGACATCAAGATGTTGAAGCTTATAACCAGCATGACTCATGAATGGGACAAGTAAAGAGTGATTTATTCCTCCATGGCCAACTGTACTGTGTCAGCATAGAAAAAAATGACTATTTCGCCATGATTTTCATGAGTCATCATACAACCATACACACATATATGCACATAGACAAATACACACAAATATATATATATATATATATAGATCAATCCCAATGCATATTTTTTCTCTTTCCATTTTTGCCTCTCATTCCTTTCCATCGAAGAGTATTCTCAAAATGTCAATGACTTTTCCACTTTTACCAAGTGTCAAACTAATACACCTGCCTGTTGTTACCTCACCTGTCTTTGTTTTTTGTTTTCTGTACATATTGTTGATGCCAGTACCGCCTGACTGACACTTGTGCTAGTGGTATGTAAATAGCTCCATTCTAGCATGGCTGGTGCCAGTGCTGCCTGACTGGCTCCCATACTGGTGGCATGTAAAAAGCACCCACTACAATCTCAGAGTGGTTGGCGTTAGGAAAGGCATCCAGCTGTAGAAACTCTGCCACATCAGATTGGAGCCTGGTGCAGCCATCTGGTTTGCCAGACCTCAGTCAAACCATTCAACCCATGCCAGCATGGAAAGCAGACGTTAAACGATGATGATGATATATATATATATAACAAATTAATAAATAAAACATATGCATATATGTACGTACCTACATCTACATGTATATATACATGCATATATGGGTACAGGAAACCAAAAAAACGTCGAACACAATGAGAAACAAAAACATAACACAAAACCAAGGAAATGGACATATATGTATATATGCATGTTTTATTTATTAATTTGTTATTACACAACAGAACGCACGCATCCATTTCTAAGTAAGTTTGTTCTATATATATATATATATATGTGTACATGTCTCGTATATATATATATATATAATATATATATATTCTAACACACACACACACACATATATATATATATATTTGAAAGTCTATGAGAATTACTTAATACACCTTTTGAAGTGTACAGGTGACTTTTTAAAAAAATTACATCCAAAAAGAAAATGTTATGAAATTTATTTTAAGGATCTTACTAACCTTTTGGGGAAGAAGTTTTTTTCTAGTGTGTGAGTGCTTTCGTTTAACCTTTTCAAACACAGCTATATATATATATATATATATATATATATATATATATATATATGTATATGCATAATATAGAAAGAAGAGATGTATTCCCATGCAGGAAAAAATATAGGAGAATTTGTTTAAGGGTTTAAAAGTGCACCTGAATTTGTACTAAATTCAGGTGCATTTGCAAACCCCCAAACAAATTCCCCTATATATATAATATATATCATCATCATGATCATCATCTTTTAATGTCTGGTTTCCATGCTGGCATGGGTTGGATGGTTTGACATGGAACTGACTAGCACGGAGCTATCCAGACACCAATTGCCTGTTGTGGCATGGTTCCTATGGTTGGATGCCCTTCCTAATGCCAACCACTTTACAGAGTGTACTTGGTGCTTTTTATGTGCCACTGGCGTCATTGTTGCAATGTAGCACTGGCACGGGTGCTTTTCCTGTGACACCAGCACCTAGAGGTAAGACAAAATTTTTCATGTATGTTGCACTCACACATCTTTGCCAGTATATACACAGTGAAGCTTTACTGTAGCATCATAAATGTATTGACTGCTATTTCCAGTAAATATTGGCGCCTCGTTGTACCACTTTTCTATATTTATACTTCTACCTTTTCGGTGCTTTATTTTACTGGAAAGGAATACATTTGTATTGCAATATTTTATTTTTCATTGAAAACTTCTTCACTGTTCTCGGTCTGTTAGCGGCTAAGCATTCAGGTGAGTATACTGGCATTGATGTAGCAACATTTGAAATATTGTCCAGGTAAATCCAGCTGATGAAGACTAATTAATTTTACGTTGACATACATATTTGAAGAGTTCGAAACCTAGGTACTGGATTATCTGATTCTAGGTTATCCATTTATCTAATGTTCTTTCTAGGTGTAAGACAAAATTTTTCATGTTTGTTGCACCCTCACATCTTTGCCAGTATATAGGCAGTGAAGCATTAATGTAGCATCATAAATGTATTGACTGCTATTTCCAGTAAATATTGGTGCCTTGTTGCACCACTACTCTCTCTCTCTGTATATATATAATAATAATAATAATTATTATTATTATTTGAGGGAATATTATTCCTAACTTACGGAGAAAAATTAAATTTAGAAATACTAAATCAAATTTCACAAAATATAATATAATATCATATATATATATATATATATATATATATATATGTATATGATATATATATATATTATATATATATATATATATATTATAATATAATAAATATAATATATTTATAATATATATATATAATATATATATATATACATATATATATATATATAGAGAGAGAGAGAGAGTCAGACAGACAGATAGATATAAGAATATACATACATATGTATTAACGCATGTGTGTGTGTGTGTGCATGCATTTATTTATATGACCAAAATCTCGTTGCTAGATATATATTTACTTCACAAAAGGTTAGATTAAATTCTTTCTTTAAATAAAATACTTTCCTAGAATTTATTTCACTGAATTTTCAAGTAAAAACTAAATCTAATCTAAAAATACAACTTTTAGCTGCTATTAGAAACTGAACGTTAAAAATAATCAAGTTTTGGAACTTAGAGGAGAAAAACAGGATTTATCTTAGTTCCAACGAATTCTCGACCTGTATTAAAATAAATCTGACATGTTTCAATGGATCAGAGAAAAAGTTTGCTTTCTAGTTTATAAATCAGTCAACATTAAACTGATGTTTGAAGAAATCCTCTCACTCATACAACCATTGCATTATTCCTTAAATTCTTTAGTTTTTCCTTTTCTTTAAAAATAATATTGTTTTTTTTTATTGTCATGAATTAAAAATGTCACAGAAAAATAAATTTTATATTTGAAGTCTTTTTAACTATGAAGTGCCTAATTAAATTAGTATTTTTTCCCTTTTTTTTTTTTTGACGAGAATTTAGATTTAAATTTTTGTGTATTTCTAAAGATGTTTCTCTTAATTTCGTGTTCTTTTTCATAAAACAGTTAATTACTTCAGAATACTTGATTGCTGTTAAAGACAAAAGGAAACAAGAATTAGATGAATGGTTCTACTTAAAGTTTGACCAACTAGAAAATGTAGAAGTTTACATATTTTCATAACTTATAATTAAGTATTATCAGATTGACGACCATATGTTTATTGTGAAAACGATGCATTTAACTTCATGTGATCCTTCACAGCTATTACAAGGCAGATAAGCATTTCTTCATATTTCAAACGAGGATTAGATTCTTTTATTTTTTTTATTCTTTTACTTGTTTCAGTCATTAGACTGTGGCCATGCTGGTGCAATGCCTTGAAGAATTTTAGTCAAATAATTGGATCCCTTTACTTAATTTCAAACCTGGTACATATTCTATTGGTCTCTTTGGTCAAATTGGTAAGTTACAGGGACTTAAACACAAAACACTCCAGCGACGGTTGTTAAGTGGTTGGGGGGTAAACAACCCCCATGCACACATATGATGGGTTTCTTTCAGTTTCCACTTACCAAATACACTGATAAGGCTTTGCTTGGCCTGAGGCTATAGTAAAAGACACTTGTCCAAAGTACCATGTAGCGGAACTGAACATAGGACCATGTTGTTGGAAAGCAATCTTCTGGCCACACAGCCATGCCTGTGCCTAGGTATTTAAAATTTCATAAATCCTGTCCTCCTGGGGTACAAATCTGCACACACAATCACTCGTTGACCATTAAAGACTTGCATTCTTCCAGTTTTACTTCTGTCGGTTGTAACCCCTTTGTGTTTGTTGTGCATGTTACCAAAACCTGAAATTGGTCAAGAAACAAGTGTAATTTCTCTAAAACCAACCCATCTATCTTATAAAAAGAATAAACCATGCCTGATGAGAAAAAAGGACATGATTGTCAAAGGTAAAATGTCCTTAATCCTAAGTCTGTTGGATTAGGATTAACTTTGGGCCAAACAACAAATACACTGTACACACTGTCAAACTTGATAGAATGTTTACTGGAGTCAGTGTAATGAAATAAAGTAGCTTGCTTACAAATCACATGGTTCTGGGTTCAGTCCCACTGCATGGCACCTTGGGCAAGTGTCTTCTACTATAGCCTCGGGCTGACCAAAGACTTGTGAGTGGAATTGGTAGATGGAAACTGAATGAATCCCATCGTATATGTATATATATATATATATATATATATAATATATATATATATATGTATATATATATATATATATAGATATACATATATATATATATATGTGTGTGTATATTTTTATGTGTCTGTCTTTGTCCCCTCCCCCCAACATCGCTTGATAACTGATGCTGGTGTGTTTACATCCCCGTAACTTAGCAGTTCAGCAAAAGGGTCCGATAGAATAAGTACTAAGCTTACAAAGAATAAGTCCTGGGGTCGATTTGCTCGACTAATGGCGGTGCTCTAACATGGCCGCAGTCAAATGACTGAAACAAGTTAAAGAATAAAAGTAAAAGAATTATTCATTATTGAACAGGTGTCCAGCTCCGTTTCTGTATAGATTTAATTAATCTTTAGGAAATTTGAATTCTAACTCATTGAGGAACATTTTCCAGGGAAAGAAGCCTTATATAATTTTCGTTTACATTTTACCCAAACCCTAACTTTTTTTTATTTTGTGGAGAGCACTTTATTTGTCCCTTCCACTGGTCCAATGTTCCTTGTCTTTTCAAGATTATATTAATAAGAATTTCTTCATTTCTATATTTGCGAGAAGAGAAAGCGCATTTTAGTTCCCCAAAGATGATATAATCACACATTCATAAACATCCAATTCTCTGAGGAATTAAAATGTATATTTGTCTTTCTCTTGTGGGAAAATAAAGGAATCCTTAATAATATTTGGAAGAAAGTAGAAACATTATACTGATAACAGAGAAGAATCAAAATACTCTTTTATAAAGTAAACAAAGACTAAGTCTTGTTAGAAATACAAGAAGGGTTTTATATTAAGTTTTGTTTCCTTCTGAGGCGGGGGTCCCTCAGTGAGGTAAAACCCTCACTTCATACAGATTATGTGTGTGTGATTGAGTCTGTGTTTGTTAGCACACACACACAAACACATACACACATGCATACACACACACACACATAGCCTAGTGGTTAGATGCTGTGCTCACAGTCATAGTTCATAGTTCAATTCCTGGAACAGGTAGTGCCTTGTGTTCTTGAACATGACACTTCATTTTATGCTGCTCTGCAATTACTTTGAGATGTGATGTGTGGTACATTACGCACCTGTACAGGTAACATCACACAAACATTTGATCACTATAAACAAATCATTTGTGCAGATCGTTCAGCAAAAATTGAACAAGTCATATGTCGTCTTCAGCAGGAGATTCCTTCATATATATGCATGTAAAGGAATATAAACATGTGTTTGAAATTAACATCTATTTTCCATCTATAGGCGCATGAGTAGCTGTGTGGTTAGTAGCTTGCTTACCAACCACATGGTTTCGGTTTCATTCCTACTGCGTGGCACCTTGGGCAAGTGTCTTCTACTATAGCCTCGAGCTGACCAAAGCCTTGTGAGTGGATTTGGTAAATGGAAACAGGAAGAAGCCCGTCGTATATATATATATATATATATATGTATGTGTGTGTGTTTATGTGTTTGTGTCTGTCTCCCCAACATCGCTTGAGAACTGATGGTGGTGTGTTTATGTCCCCCCATAACTTAGCGGTTCGGCAAAAGACACCGATAGAATAAGTACTAGGCTTACAAAGAATAAGTCATGGGGTCGATTTGCTCGACTAAAGGCGGTGCTCCAGCTTGGCCACAGTCAAATGACTGAAACAAGTAAAAGAGTAAAAGAGTTACCAAGGTGAATTTAACATGTATTTTCCATGTATTTAACATGTATTTTTCTGGCATGGATCAAACAAAAGTATGAGGGTGTAACTTTCCACAGCCAAATGGTAATCCTGATGGCAATCCTCATCTATTTTCATTTGAAGTAATATTCTTCCAGTCTATCGAAAAATAAATAGTCTTGACATGGTTCCGTGGGGGACTAGAAACAAATGGCATAGTCTGCATTAACAGTGAGGCCATTGCTTTTACAATCACTAAACTCATGTAAAGATGAAGGGAAATACAAACTCATATATATGCATGCATGCATACATACCTACATACACACATACATACATAAATATATATATATATACATATATATATATATATATATATATATATATATATATATATATATATATATATATATATATATATATATAGGGAGAGTTTACAAAAAAAAACAAAAGAAGAAAACAGGTGGTGTACAAAACAAACAGATGTATTAGTATAACGCTCAGGAATAGAAAAAGATTTTTACATTTTGAGCCTATGCTCTTCTACAGAAAGAGACACAGAAAATAACAAGTAGAGAAATAAGGAGAGAAAAAAAATGTGTCTAGTGACTAACGATCTATCATAGCGACTGACTTCAGACAGAAGGCTCACACAAGAGAGCGAAGAAGTAGGGGAGATAACAAAGTAAAGATGACCCCCAACACGATATATATATGATATTTTATAATTATATACATAATTATAACAAGGAGTCAGCTTTATGCCTCACCACACACTGTAAGAAATAGATGCTAAAGTCTTTTTTACTACCTTAAAATCTCTGAGAATAAAACACCTTATTGGAGGCAAGCAAAAGAAAAGTAATATTTTTTCTTTTGTCTGCCTACAATAAAGTGTGTTATTCTCAGCATTCATTCAACTTGTCAAAAATTTCTCCAAGGGTAAAACTAAGCTTTTGCTTCTTGTGGTGGTTGAAGAATTTGATAAGACCATAGAAGAAAATGACTGCTGTTGACCATTTTAATATTGCCCTGTTTATCTTGTTGTGGCAAAGTCACTTGTCACAAAAAATACTAACTGCCTCTTTATTGTCAAAGAAGGCAGTAGAGTCCTATGGTATTAGGAAGGGCATTAAGCCAGAAGAAACTATGCCCGGATAATTGGATACTAATGTAGCCCCCTGGTTTGCCAGCTCCTGTCAAACCATCCAACCCATGCCCAGCATGGAAAACAGACGTTAAATGACAACGATGATGATGATGATGATGATGATGATGATGATGATGATGATGATGTGATGATACTTCCAGATCTGTGCACACTAAATAAATGTAAGAATGTTTCATCATTCATCATGAATTGGGGCAAAGTATGGCTGACGTTACTTCCATGAATGAAAAGATTATTTCAAACAATGTTTCCCCAGGAACAAGTAAAACAAAAGATTTCTGAATATGAATCATAATCTCAGTCTATACCAAAATGCTCTTTCACACATTCTCCTCGATACGTTGAGTGTTCTCCAGGACACCATCACCCATACCATCCCCTAGTTCTCACCAAAATATGAAGGTGGAAGTTTCTCTGGATGCAATGAAACACACCAGGTACCAAGGGTCCATCCCTGATGCATGTTTGATCTCAAACTGCAACACAATAAAAAACTGAGGCACAACGGAGATAATTTAAGCAACTTAATCATAGATTAGAAGTTGTTTTCTTTTCTTTTCCTGATTTCTGCCGATGCCATTAAATCTAATGAGTCACTTCTTTATTCTAACTTCAAAGGATAGATTATAATAATATACGAGATTTAATTCCATGCACTATTAGGATCAATTATCACTGAGATTGGATGAGCTTTATGGAGATTCCAAAAATGCTCCCTTCATTAATTAATTATCCTACTGTTATTGCTTTTAGAATATTTGGTTAAAACATTGATTAATGAGTTGATAGAATAATTAATTATTGCAATATATAATCATATGAGCAGAGCAATTAATTACAACATGAGTTGGAGCAGTAAATTACAATGTTCTTGTCCTTAAAACATGCCCTAATTATTAATTATAACACTGCATTTGACAGTGGGCGGTGTTATTTGGGAGGGAGGTTAAATACTGGGATATAAGTAGACATAAGGAGCTTCTGTATAGCAGATAGATGTGAGTGAATTGAGAGAAAATATGGTGAATTAATTTGATGAAAGAAAAATTTGATTTGGATATTAAAAAGGAAAATTTAGAAGTTGAATAAGGTTAGACAGAGAAGGAATGTAGTAGTCTGATGTGGGCAAAGAAGATATAACAGTTTTTAGGAGATATTGAATAGAGATGTGGGAACTTGTTATGGATATAAAGAATTGCTATAACATGTTTTGGTAGATATATATATATATATAAATACTCAGTCTTCAATATGCATATTAACTTTTATGTGCATGTATGTGTGTTCTTTTGAACATTTACAAAAAAAGCAACAGATGACTTAACAAGTAATAACACCCCGAAGAAATGTAGCTTAAAGCAGTTGTTCTCAGTTAACTACATTAAGTAAAAAATTGATTAATAAAATATTGAATTTAATTACATCTAAAAATCTCAATGTATTTAGCATTTAATTTTGGAAATAAAATTACACTTTTACATGGAATTATCTGAAAAACAAAAGAAATTTTTAAAAAATAAAGAAGACAAGAGAGCAAAATCTGGAACAATTGAAATAAACAAGAAAAATATTGAATATATTTCAGAATAAATTCTACAGTTCTTTCTTCTTTCTTCTTTCATGATTGGTTTATTTAATTTCAACAAATTTTCAGTAAATGTAAATAGTTGTGTGTGTGTGTGTGTGTGTGTGTGTGAAGGGGTGGGGTTCTTCAGATAATTAGTCATTATAATCATCAATATTATTTCCAAGTGGCCAGAATGGTAGAGTGCCGAACTTAATGTCTTGTGGTAATTGATGTTTATTTACATTGTGAAATCAAATCCCGCTGGGGTTAATAAAATAAGTACCAGTTATTTAATTAATTCATTTAATTATACCATTCTCCTGCAAATATATGCTAATGTAATAAATCACTTTTATTCCTAATAATAATAATAATAATAATAATAATAATAATAATAATAATAATAATAATTTTTTTCTTGTTGGCCACAAGAGAGTTTAAATACAGAAGATGCAGAAATATATGTATATGTTTGTGTGTATGTGTGTGTATGTGAAAGTGCATGGTTTAGTGGTCAGGGCATTTGGCTTGTGGTCATAAGGCCATGAGTTTGATGCATGATAGCACATTGTGTCCTTGAGCAAGACACTTGATTTCACATTGCTCCAGTCCACTCAGCTGGCAAAAGTGAGCTGTACCTGTAATTCAAAAGAGCCAGCCTTGTCACATCCTGTGTTTTGCTGACTTTCCCTAAGAACTACAGTAAGTGTACACATGTTTGTGAAGCACTTAGCCACTTGCACTGTAACTTCATGAGCAGGCTGTTCCATTGATTGGATCAACTGGAACAGATTTATATATATATATATATACATATATATATATATATATATATATATAATATATATATATATATATATATATATATATATATATAAATCATGAGTCACCATGATAGATTGGTAGCCACTACACACATTTTTTCTCTCCTTGTTTTTTACTGTGGCCCTTTCTGTAGAAGAGCGTAGGCTCAAAACGTAAAAGACTTTCCTGAGCATTATACTAATACATCTGTTTGTTTTGTACACTACCTGTCTTCGACTTTTGTTTTTTTCATGAACTCTCACTATATATATATATCATCCTAGAAGAGGTAGTGCTGCCCTGGGTCAAGAGGCCGTCTGTTGGAAGACCCTATGTCTGGCAACAGGGCTCTTCACCATGCCACACAAGCAGGAGAACCCAGTCATGGCTGTCGGACAATTTCTGCAACCACATCACCCTTAATATCTGGCCACCAAACTCCCCAGACTGCAACCACCTTGATTATTATGTGTGAGGTGCAGTTGAGCGAGAGACCAACAAAACTTCTTGTAACACTGAACTGCGGAAGATTCCAAAGTTGTCTGGAGGCTGTGGTTGAAGCCAATGGCGATTTTATTGAATAAATTTACTCTTTAGTATTACAAGATTTTTTATGCAATTTTGGTAAATATATCTTTTAAAATGAGATGTCAGTGTTATTTTCATTTTTGCATAATTTAGATGACAGTTTATTCACTGCACCCTGTATATCATTGTTTGAGAGTCTGCTTCTCCATGCATTTGCATGAATCAGCAAAGATTTTGTCATGACAAAAATTTTCTCTGGTCAGATGCCTCTACTGTCACCAACAATCATTTGTTTCCAAGTTAGATATTAAACAACAAATCATCCAGACAGATTACTGCAAACAAATGATACTCTCACTGTCCCTAAGACCAGCAAAGATTTGTTTTCAATCAGTATACGCATGTTTTTTGTGGAAGACTGCAAACAAGAGACATCTTTTCAGTGAGACATTGTGAGCATTCAATGTACTGATGTCAAGGCAAGATAATACACATTCAGTCGTGCACACACACACACACATGGTGGGCTTCCAATTTCCATCTGGCATGAGATATTGGTCAACCAATAGCTATGTAGAGAATGTTAGCTGACAGTGACCACACAATGAGGGTGACCCTCAATACACTTAGTTCAAAATGAACATTTTAACTCCACAATCATGCCTTAACCATCTTTGCACTCTCAGTCAATCTATGCTGGTTGTTAACCCTGAAATCAACTACAATATTCCTACAAATACAACTACAAATTCCTACAAAGATCTGGGTGTTTCCACCCGATTGTTAAAGGGAAATTTTAATATTCAGTATGAAGTTTGTTCACCTTTGGTGACAATCACAGCAACGAATTGACTTGTACAAGTTCTGAATAGTTACCAGGGAAATTTTGGAGCATTCTTCAAGTAGAACCTGCTTTTGTTTTTTCTGCAATGGTGGTAGAGGGATGTGGCTTCTCACTGCTGTTACTTACTGCTGCAGCTGTTGCTGTTGAGCGAAGTGGTCTTCGTCCCAGAGTGAGAGAAGTCTGAAACATGGTCCTTTGCTATT
The DNA here is from genome assembly GCF_006345805.1 of Octopus sinensis. Taxonomy (NCBI): domain Eukaryota; kingdom Metazoa; phylum Mollusca; class Cephalopoda; order Octopoda; family Octopodidae; genus Octopus; species Octopus sinensis. Next base: position 33,386,361 of record NC_043004.1, read on the forward strand.
TGTAAGACCCACAGAAGAGAAAGCAGGTCAACTTCCGACACCGAGAGCATCGACAGATGGATGAATGCGCATCCAGGCTCAGCGTTGCATAGGAAGTCAGGGACAAGAAACAGGAAGAAAGAGTGAGAGAAAGTTGGAGCAAAAGAGTACAACAGGGGTCGCAACCACCCCCTGCTGGAGCCTCGTGGAGCTTTAGGTGGTTTCGCTCAATAAACACACACAATGCCCGGTCTGGGAATCGAAACCGTGATCCTCCGACTGCGAGTCTGCTGCCCTAACCATTGGGCCATTGTGCCTTCACTACAGCTGCAGCTGTTGCTGTTGCTGAAAGAAAGAATGAAAAAAAGATGGAGAAATATAAACATAAAAATCCAGAGAGAGAGAGAGAACGAGAGAGAGATGTAGCACAAAATGCTGTGATTGAAAAGAGAAATAATCCCCTTTAATAATTGGTTCCATGAAGACAAAAATCCCAAAACACATCGAAATATACTCAGACATGAACACAACAGACACACATACACACAACATTGATAAAATACTACAATTAGGTACTGCACGCGTATTTTGTACTTTAAATGTACAAAGAAAATTCAAAACTAATACAAAACATCACATGAAGCTGCTAAAATGCATAAAACTGCACTCCACAGTGCAGTGGAAGCATGGAACAATGCTTTTGGACAAAAATAAATTAACCAATTTTCCATGGCCTTCAATTTTTATGGGTATTGATGTGTTTTACAAGTTTTTTGAATAACATGCTTGTTTCCCTTTCTAGGTGTTTTTATGTGGACAGCTTTTCAACCCTCCTGATTAAAATGCTCCTGTCCATTGAGAATAACACATCGGTGAAGCTATAACTTAACTTACAGCTTTTTGATCTTTGACAAAAGAATCTTAGGCTGGTTTCTAGTCGTCCATTGTTAGCGTATTGTTGTTGTTGAAGATTAACTCTAACTGATTAGGCCTAAAAGTTATAGGCTTGCTGGACTGATTGGGATTATGACCCGAAAGCATAGGATCCATTACAGCCTTTATATTTCAAGATGATAGGGTGTGATTTGAGGGGGGTTTCACCTGCTATTGTTAGCAATTCAAGTAATTATGTGGAAGCTCTTTTGTTGTTGTTTTTGTTTGTTCCTTCTCGAGCCATGCCTGGTTCAGAAGGGCCAGTTTCCCGGTTTCTTGGCGTATAGGTTCCCCACCTGGACGGGACGCCGGTCCGTCGCAGGTGAGCTGCAAGATGCAGGAGGAAAGAGTGAGAGAAAGTTGTGGCGAAAGAGTCAGCAGAAGTTTCACCATTACCTTCTGCCAGAGCCCTGTGGAGCTTAGGTGTTTCACTCATAAACACGCACATCATCCGGTCTGAGATTTGAACCTGTGATCCCTCGACCACGAGTCCGCTGCTCTAACCACTAGGCCATGTGCCTCCACTAAAAATAAATGCACCCTTTTAAAGCCTAGTCAGGCTCATGGGCCCGGTTTCCAGGGTTCTATGGCGTATGTGTTCCCCAGCAGGATGGGACGCCAGTCCATCACAGCGTTACTCATTTTTGCCAGCAGAGTGGACTGGAGCAACATGAAATGAAGTGTTTTGCTCAAGAATACAATGTGTTGCCTGGTCCAGGAATCGAAACCACAATCATACGATCATGGTGCTGACACCCTAACCACTAAGCCACGCACCACCACTCTTTTATTGGTTCAGTTATGAAGATAAAACAAAAGACTGTAAGACAATGAAATGGATGTGCAAAACAGACAAAAGCAAACGATGTGCTAAGCTGGTAGGATTATTGAAATGGATTTGGGATAGAGACATAGAGAAGACATGTGACGAGTAGTGTGTGGATTTGAGTGTTAGGAAAATAAACAGATGACAACAGACAAGGTAAGAGTATGAAATGAAAAGATTTGACAAAATCAGAGATTTGGTGCTGAAGGTCAAACAATATGGAGAAATAAGGAAAGGCCTTAACCTGCTGCAGAGAGCAATTGCTGGTATGATTTCATTGAATCATATTCGCTGCAATATTTTGCAGATGTGCCAGGCGAAATGCTTAGCAGTATTTTGTCTGTCTTTACATTCTGAGTTCAAATTCCACTGAGGTCGACTTTGCCTTTCATCCTTTCAGGGTCAATTAAATAAGTACCAGTTACGCACTGGGGTCGATATAATCGACTTAATCCGTTTGTCTGTCCTTGTTTGTCCTCTTTGTGTTTAGCACCTTGTGGGTAGTAAAGAAATAGGTATTTTGTCTGTCTTTACGTTCTGAGTTCAAATTCCGCCAAGGTCAACTTTGCCTTTCATCCTTTTGGGTTGTGTACTGGGGTCGATCTAATTGACTGGTTCCCACTCCACCAAAATTTCGGGCCTTGTGCCTAGAGAAGAAAAAACTATTTTTCAGATGTACTGACACAACAGCAGACTAGCAGAGTTGTTAAAACATGAAACTGAATAACACTTCGAAGTTGTTCTGTAGTGGGAATTTGAACCCAAACTGATAGGTAGACAGGCAGATATTATGAGCAAGCCACAGTAATTCCATGCGATTGGTCTATTAAGCAATCAATCAGCATCAAGTCATAATGTGATTCGATTTTGTAGAACTTCTTTGGTTTTTGGCTGTAATTGCAGAATACTGAGTCAGCCACATGTCGTCTCTAATCACACTATGACAACCAGACTCACAACATGGATGACCCATGTTAATCATGACAAGAAGAAAAGATCAAGTGCAAGTAAAACCATAGCACATATAATTCCTACCACCATGTCAATCCTGCTTGTAATAGTTCTGATACCTTATGCTCTGAGTTCAAATCCTGCTGGGGCTAACATTGTCATTCATCCTTTCAGGGCTGATAAAAAACGTAACACTCCAAGGTAGTGGATGACTAGAATTTCAGAAATGTTGGATTGGATGCCTTGTGGTATTTGTTCCAGCACTTTGCATTCTGAGTTCAAATCGCACCACAGCCAACATGTGTGGTGGACTTCATCCATCTTCCAGTTTAACACCATCTGACACTTTTAACAGAGTCCTTTCTGTTACAAGCATTTCTGCCAGGTTCTTGACTCCACCTTTCCCTCCCCGCTTCCTACCCCTAGTTTCGATGGCCCTGCAAAGAGTGTTTCTTTCCTTTCTCACTAAAAACATAAAACAGAATCTCCTCTTATTTTTCCCAAGGTTTGGCAATTTCAACAATCCCTGTTCCGTTCCATAATTCTCTTTTCTCTGCTCATTTTAGGTTCTTCCCACAAAATGTGTTTCTCTATTCCACTTAAAAAAGGCAACAATATTTAATAGATTTTCTTCAATCCCTGTTCCATTCCATAATTCTCTTTTCTCTGCTCGTTTTAGGTTCTTCCCACAAAATGTGTTTCTCTATTCCATTTTAAAAAAGGCAACAATATTTAATAGATTTTCTTCAGCTGATTTTTAATTAATCTTATTTTTAATTATCTGTCTTCTTAATATATTTTTTCGTCATTATAATTGCTTTGATATGTTTCTGGATAGAATTATTTTTGCAATATTTTTACACTTTTCTGTCACTGCTGCTGCTACTGCTCATTATGATGATGATGATGATGATGATGTTGCTACAGCTGATGATGATGATGATGATGATGCTGACAAACTGTTTACATTCTGCATTTGCTCATCTGTTTATCAGTCAAACAGTGTTTTAGTTTATTGTTGTTTATCTCTGAATCAAAATATGCTGTTGTTGTTGTTGTTGCTGCATACTTGGTCTCTGTGTCTATATTTAGATTTATTCCCCTTTCTCCTCTCCCTCTCATTCTCTTACACACACACGCACACGCACACGCACACACACACACACACACGCATGCACTCTGTAGTCATTTAAAATCATGACTTCTGCATTTTTATTTGCTGAATGATCTGTAAAGCTTAGCCTTCAGCTGTTGAGATGTTCACGAGATGAAAATATAGTTTTCAGGTTTTAATATTTTCATATCAAGTGTGTTTGTTATTATTGTTTGTTGTACTAAACTGATGTCAGTGGCATTTCACTAGGTTGTCAGAGCAAGCTACTGGAATTATCTGATTCACTCCCAGTACTTAAATTATGAAAGGGAATCTATGCACCAAAAATTATTTTTGATGTTATCACCAAAGTAAGCCAATTAGAGAGTCATCTTAAAAATAGAAATAAAATTAATAAAAAGTCAAATATCACTGATTTAGAAGTTAGCTTTCTTGTCAATTATAATGTTAAAATTGCCAATAAGAATGGTATTCTTTGTGGAGATATTTCTAAACATCTTTACAAAACCAAAACAAAAATCAAATAACTATTCTTTAATGATCACAGTCGATCATTAAAGAATAATTCTTTCTTTTTGAGACCGTGTATATCATAGTTAGTGCCTATATTTGCTGATTAATATTAATGTTAAATATAATTCCATTTAAAGTAATGTTGTTATGATGATATAGTTATAAATCTGATTTGCATTAGCGGCTTATCTTGTAGGAGAAGAATGGTTTATCTATCAATTGATATTGTTTCTTACAGAAACCAAAATCCTGACTTTTAGCAGAAAAGAAATAGAGAATTATAATACTTAACTTTAGCCCAAAGGTATTTGTAATATAGAGGAAAGGAAATATTTCTAGCTAACAATCAAACCAGGTTCATGAACTCTTCTAATTGGAAGTTTTCTTCAACTCTGTAGAACTGAATGTTTTTAAATGAAGCCTCTTGTAGCATTTTTGTTTCCCCTCTGTGACCGATCCTAAGTACTAAAGAATTTCAATGTTGCTTGGCGTTGGTCATTAAGAACCAATTTTACCAATTTGTAGTAACAGTAAGCCAGAGAACTTTTTTTTTGTTTGTTATTGAATTGAAGAGAAGGCCTGTGGGTAATCCTATTTGGCTAAGATAATTCAAGAAACTGGAGAGGAGTTGAAGCAGTTTTATAGGTTCATGGTTCAGCACTAAAAATATTTAATTACTCACTGCCTTTCTTTATTCTGCATGTTACTTTCTTCATGGTTCTTCTGTGTAAGATTTAATGCTGTAAGAAAAAGAAACATGTAAA
>NC_043004.1:33396440-33408940 GCF_006345805.1 Octopus sinensis
AGTTACATTGTGGAACTGTTATTTTAATTAGTTGTATTTATTTATCACCTGATGAGATACATCTGCACCACTGGATGCTCCTGAACCAGTTGTTAAGTGCTTCACGCATGAGGGATCGATGCTAGATGTATCGAAACAATTGTCGTGATTGATAATGAGTTTTCGTATATTCCATCTTCCGTCTTTCATTTCTTATATGTGGGCACATAACAAACACCATCCGGTCGTGGCCATTCGCCAGCCTCATCTAGCACCTGTGTCGGTGGCACATAAAAAGTAGTCAGTACCGCTTGTGGTACCAGTGCCGGTGGCACACAAGAATCCATCCGAACATGGCCGTAGTCAGTACCGCATCACTGGCCATCGTGCTGTGGGCACATAACAAACACCATCCGGTCGTGGCCGTTCGCCAGCCTCATCTAGCACCTGTGTCGGTGGCACATAAAAACACCTTCCGAAGACCCGGCAAGACTAGTCAGGCCATAAACCATGGCCCCTACCTGAGACGTAGTCAGTCCACCTGTGCATACCTTCCTCCTTGTGATACTTGTGAAGGCCTGTTGAGGCAAGTGAAAATCAAAGGCCTGTTGAGGCAAGTGAAAATCAAAATCAAATCAAATCAAAACAAATCAAAATAGATGAACATCAATGGAATTTGTATCTTTGTGGTACCAGTGCCGGTGGCACACAAGAGAAAACCATCCGAAAGTGGCCGTAGCCAGTACCGCATCGACTGGCCTCCGTTCTGTGGGCACATGACAAACACCATCCGATCGTGGCCGTTCGCCAGCCTCATCTAGCACCTGTGTCGGTGGCACATAAAAACACCATCCGAAGACCCGGCAAGACTAGTCAGGCCATAACCCATGGCCCCTACCTGGGACGTAGTCAGTCCACCTGTGCATACCTTCCTTCTTGTGACACTTGTGAAACCTGTTGAGGCAAGTGAAAATCAAATCAAAACAAATCAAAATAGATGAACATCAATGGAATCTGTATCTTTGTGGTACCAGTGCCGGTAGCACACACTTTGTGGTACCAGTGCCGGTGGCACACATGAGAACCATCCGAACGTGGCCGTAGCCAGTTCCGCATCGACCGGCCTCCGTGCTGTGGGCACGTAACAAACACCATCCGATCATGGCCGTTCGCCAGCCTCATCTGGCACCTGTGTTGGTGGCACATAAAAACACCTTCCGAAGACCCGGCAAGACTAGTCAGTCCACCTGTGCATACCTTCCTTCCTTCTTGTGACACTTGTGAAGACCGGTTGAGGCAAGTGAAAATCAAATCAAATCAAATCAAAATAGACAAAATAGATGAACATCAATGGAATTTGTATCTTGTGGTACCAGTGCCTGTGGCACACAAGAAATCCATCAGTGCCGTAGTCAGTGCGGTGGGCACATGACAAACACCATCCGATCGTGGCCGTTCGCCAGCCTCATCTAGCACCTGTGTCGGTGGCACATAAAAACACCATCCGAAGACCCGGCAAGACTAGTCAGGCCATAACCCATGGCCCCTACCTGGGACGTAGTCAGTCCACCTGTGCATACCTTCCTTCTTGTGACACTTGTGAAACCTGTTGAGGCAAGTGAAAATCAAATCAAATCAAAACAAATCAAAATAGATGAACATCAATGGAATTTGTATCTTTGTGGTACCAGTGCCGGTGGCACGTGGCACATAAGAAAACCATCCGAATGTGGCCGTAGCCAGTACCGCATCGACTGGCCTCCGTGCTGTGGGCACGTAACAAGCACCATCCGATCGTGGCCGTTTGCCAGCCTCATCTGGCACCTGTGTCGGTGGCACATAAAAACACCATCCGAGCGTGGCCGTTCGCCAGCCTCATCTAGCACCTGTGTCGGTGGCACATAAAAACACCATCCGAAGACCCGGCAAGACTAGTCAGGCCATAACCCATGGCCCCTACCTGGGACGTAGTCAGTCCACCTGTGCATACCTTCCTTCTTGTGACACTTGTGAAGACCTGTTGAGGCAAGTGAAAATCAAATCAAATCAAAACAAATCAAAATAGATGAACATCAATGGAATTTGTATCTTTGTGGTACCAGTGCCGGTGGCACGTGGCACATAAGAAAACCATCCGAACGTGGCCGTAGCCAGTACCGCATCGACTGGCCTCCGTGCTGTGGGCACGTAACAGCACCATCCGATCGTGGCCGTTTGCCAGCCTCATCTGGCACCTGTGTCGGTGGCACATAAAAACACCATCCGAGCGTGGCCGTCTGCCAGCCTCGTCTGGCACCTGTGTCGGTGGCACATAAAAACACCATCCGAGCGTGGCCGTCTGCCAGCCTCGTCTGGCACCTGTGTCGGTGGCACAATAAAAAACACCATCCGAGCGTGGCCGTCTGCCAGCCTCGTCTGGCACCTGTGTCGGTGGCACATAAAAAACACCATCCGAGCGTGGCCGTTTGTCAGCCTCGTCTGGCACCTGTGTCGGTGGCACATAAAATCACCCACTACACTCTCGGAGTGGTTGGCGTTAGGAAGGGCATCCAGCTGTAGAAACACTGCCAGATCTGACTGGACTGGTGCAGCTTTCGGGCTCCCCAGACCCCAGTTGAACCGTCCAACCCATGCTAGCATGGAAAGCGGACGTTAAATGATGATGATGATGATGATGATGATATACAGCAATAAGAAAATGGAGGGGATCAAAAGGTGGTATTCATCAACTTTTAAACATTATATTATGGCTATTTATTTATTTTTTTAAAAACCATTATAACAATATACACACATATATAACATATTATGCTTTACATAGATAAAAATTGCTTGTGTATTAATAATTGGGTATTCTACGAGCAGTATATTGGATAGATATTATCTCTTAGTTGGTTGGATTCACAACCTCTAACTTTCTTGGAATTATATATATATATATTTATATATATTATTATTATCATTATCATTATTATTATTATTATTATTATTATTATTATTATTATTATTACTATTATTATTATCATCATCATCATCATCATCATCATCATCATCATCATCATCATTATTTTGGTTTGACTCAGGATTTATGTGAGTAGTGGGTTACTTTTCAGCAGTCTTTCAAGTGCTTGGAACCCTTCTGATAATCCTTACTGTCCCTAAATGACAAACTTTCTGCGGGAGCTCTACCTGGCATTCTATTTCAATCTCCTTCAGCTATTTGTCTAGATCTTGGATTACTGTTCTCAATGCACCAATTATTATAAACACGACCTTTACTGTTCGCATTCTGTAAATTCTTCCTATTTCAAATTTTAAGGGATTATATTTTTTTTATCTTTCTTCCTCTTTCTTTACGATCCTAGAATGAAATGGGAATGATGGATCAGTAAGCAACTTCACTTTTTAATCCATGATTGTAATATCTGGTATATTTGTCCATTTGAACAGGAAAGTCCCACAAAATCTTACATTTTTCTGACTCCTGTATTCTTTCAACTCGGTGATTGTACCACATGTTTCCAGCTTCAAATCTCCATTCTGGCATTATTATTATTATTATTATTATTATTATTATTATTATTATTATTATTATCATCATCATCATCATCATCATCATCATCATCATCATCATCATTATTTTGGTTTGACTCAGGATTTATGTGAGTAGTGGGTTACTTTTCAGCAGTCTTTCAAGTGCTTGGAACCCTTCTGATAATCCTTACTGTCCCTAAATGACAAACTTTCTGCGGGAGCTCTACCTGGCATTCTATTTCAATCTCCTTCAGCTATTTGTCTAGATCTTGGATTACTGTTCTCAATGCACCAATTATTATAAACACGACCTTTACTGTTCGCATTCTGCAAATTCTTCCTATTTCAAATTTTAAGGGATTATATTTTTTTTATCTTTCTTCCTCTTTCTTTACGATCCTAGAATGAAATGGGAATGATGGATCAGTAAGCAACTTCACTTTTTAATCCATGATTGTAATATCTGGTATATTTGTCCATTTGAACAGGAAAGTCCCACAAAATCTTACATTTTTCTGACTCCTGTATTCTTTCAACTCGGTGATTGTACCACATGTTTCCAGCTTCAAATCTCCATTTCTGGCATTATTATTATTATTATTATTATTATTATTATTATTATTATTATTATTATTATTATTATTATTATTGTTATTGTTATTATTATTATTGAGTGAGAGAGCAGTGCATGCCATCAAAGTGACACTGGGGTTAAAATTTATGAAGCCCAGTATACCCATCATGACTACCTGTCTGATAAGGGTACACCAGGCACATGCATCACAACCATATGTGTGCGACATGGTGATCTAATGTCAAGATAAACAGCACATGACCTTGCAGGTGGGGCCCACTTAGAATTTTCTTCAGGTCGAGTAACCCATCCTGCTCAAAAGGTCCCTGAATAAGGGTTGTTTAAGGATGTTGAACAAAACACCCATGTTTCCAGAGGTGAATTATTCAAACCCCAAAGAATCCCTCTCAACTCATGGCTATGATGCTCCCCCACTACTTCTGCTCATGATCAGAGATGCACATATCGTCAGCCACTAAGGGACATATCAACTGGTGAAGGTCAAACAACTGACAAGCAAATTATTATTATTATTATTATTATTATTATTATTATTATTATTTTGGACTGTCTTGTTGTTAAATGATAGTTTAGAGTCCAGCAATGTCTTGCCTCTTTTGTTTGAAATGGTCAAATGCTGTTGTTGTACATAAGCTCATGCTTTTGATCAAATTGTCACTGCCTGTATAGGTGCACGAGTGTGCCATATGTCACATGTTGAAAAGGATCATGGAGCAACATGTTTTGCTGAAGAACACAATGCTGTGCCCAGTCTGGGAGTCAAAACCATGCATCCCACAGTATACTGCTTCAAATATATATTTGCCTGACCCATGACAGCATAGAGAAAAGGAAGTAAAAAGAACAAATGAATCAATGAAAATTCTCTCTCTCTCTTTCTATGGCTGTATATCTATCTATCTATCTATCTATCTATCTATCTATCTATCTATCTATCTATCTATCTATCTATCTATCTATCTATTTATCTATCTATCTATTTATCTATCTATCTATCTATCTATCTATCTATCTATCTATCTATCTATCTATCTGTCTGTCTGTCTGCCTATCTGTCTGTCTGCCTATCTGTCTGTCTGTCTATCTATCTGCTTGTCTGTCTATCTTTATATGTCTATGAATTTGTATACAAATGAAAACATGTGTGTATGTGTGAGTGTATATGCACACCCATCCATCTATCAAACCAGCCACCCAGCCATCCATCCAACGAGCCAACCAGCCAGCCACACATACTTACATACATTCGTACTCACATGCATATGTACATGCATACACATGTACATACATACATACATTCATACATGCACTCATACATACATGCATACACACATACATTCATACATACGTACATACATACACATACACACACACACACACACAGACACACATATTGTTTAGATACAGTAATTGTTTACGTTCGGCCATATTTTCTTTTTTCTTATTTCTTATGTTTGACTTTCATCTTGATTTTTCGAAAGGTTTCTTCGTACTTTCACCAAAAAGCACCAGAAGGAAAGGAAGAAAACACTGAATGGATATTTAAGTGCTTAAGTACATATATATCTGTTAGCAATGGAATTCTAGCTATTGCTAAACTGTCCATATTGTACCGTATAGCCTTCCATACTAGTCGCTGTTATATACATACATATTAATCAAGCTCACATTTTAGTACAAAGCCATTTAGCAAAAATAAAAAAAACAACAACAAACTAACTATTGGCTGTATTCTTTGTAGCAATATGATCGCAGGGAAAATACGTGAAGTGGAAGAGAGAGCTCTCAGTAAACGCTATGAACAAAAAGAAATAAAAGAATTTAGCAACACAGCCTGTTTGATGATATCTAGGCAAAAGGAAATTAGATTGTACTTGAATAGACTAGATCTACGAAATTAATGAAAGTCGGAAACAGGAGATAGAATGATGAAGTTCCTATTATAATATTGATTGTGTTTGACTAGGCAAAAAGCCAAACTTCTTTCGGTTGGGTAGGTGAAGTGAAAATATAAAAATATAAAAAATACCTTTTAAACTCAGAAGGGTTTTCTGAAGTGTCAGAGGGGTTGAAATATTCTTTAAAGCTTGCTAAGCTGAGGTAATACAAAGCTAAAGTTATTGTTCTCCTACATTATATGGTATTTGGCAAGGGATTTGAGCACTATACTGTTGAGCTGGTTGGCCGATGATATAAGCACTCTGCTATTTCAGTTTTACAAGTACATTCAGTCAATTTGAATTAACTCCACTATTTTAAGTGGAATATACCTGAGTGAATAATTTGTTTAAATAGTTGAATAAAATAGTAGAAGCCAAGAGAACACGTACAGGTGTGCATAAGAGAATCATAAGTACAAAAGGTTGGCAAAGACAACACATTGAAGAAGGGAAGAGTCTAACTTCTAATGCAGAATCCAGTGTTACATGTATGTATGTATATATGCATGTACATATATCTTTGTGTATGTGTGTGTGGTGTGTATGTATGTATGTATGTATGTATGTATGTATGTATGTATGTATGTATGAGTCATCTTTGTAGTCATAAAACAAGACAGATGAGTGACAACCTGGCCACTGGTGGTGGTGTAACACACCATACTAATCATATCTGTCGGGCATGTGGAAGAGAGTGTAATTCGACAGGAGGACTTAAACGACATGCAAAGGTACATGAAGCCCAGTTACAACTACAGCCGGCTATTACCAGTAAAGATTGTAGTTGCCAATTTTGTATAAGACATTGTAGATCTTTAGCTGGGCTAAAAAGTCACATTCGATCACAACACCAGTAACAGTTAAGCTTCGTGCAATGGCCATACTCGATAACGAGGGGGCAGCCATAATGTATGTATGTATGTATGTATGTATGTATGTATGTATGTATGTATGTATGTATGTATGTATGTATGTATGTATGTATGTATGCATGTATGTATGTATTCTCATTGAAATAGCAGTAACAAAAAATAGAGGAAGGGGACAGCATCCCTGTGGACAAATGATCGGAGCATGTCTGTAATCAATTGTATACCAATTAGTCAAGTGGCCCCTTTTTAAATGGGAGCTATGTGCATAGTAGCAGTACTTTCCTAGCTGTGGTAATAGCTCTTATCTGGGGCCTTACTTGAGCTTTTTAGAGTATTTCCAAATATTCAATGTTATTTGTCGGCATTTCAACTATTGTCCCCCAACAATCATTTACAGATTAAATGAGAATATTAATTATAATTTATATTTTCAGATCATTAGTTATATTATTTCATTAATTAAGAAAACAATTAATCATATCACATCGTTATCAAATGTTATATTTTATCATTAGTTTTAAAATTGAAGTGTCTGGCTTTCAGAGCAGAGAATTACAGCTCAACTCTTAATTTAAGAAACATTTTGATTAGTTTCAACGTTAAATAGAATATTTATATTGATTGTTTAGTTTAATTTTGTTTACTTCATTTAGAAATTAAAAATGTACACACACTATATCATTAGTTGATATGATTGTTAATAAAAACAAAGCTTGGCATCTCCATTAGCATAAACATAATTACTGACTGATTGATCCATGCAATAAGACACTGTAGAATTTTCCCTCTTTCAAATCATCATCATCATCATCATCATTGTCGTCGTCGTCTTTGTTGTCATCGTCATCATAATCATCGTCTTCATCTTTGCCTTAACATCTGCTTTTCCATGCATGCAAGGGTTATGTGCAGAGTTTATTTGAGGCAGATTTTCTGTGGCCAGGTGCCCTTCCTGTCACCGACCTTCACCTGTTTCTGGGCAAAGTAATATTTCCTTATGGCTGCTTATGTTTTCAGAGAAGATTGGAAATGAATGTCTCTGCTTGTGCAATGGTGATGTTCCTATACAATCATCATGTGATGTCAAGACAAGGAGAAACACACACACACACACACACACACACAATTTTACTCTCCATCTGTTTTCTCTCCTCATTCCTTTCTGTAGAAGAGTGTAGGATCAAACCAGCAAAGAATCTTCCACTTTTCCTGAGCATCAAACTCATACACCTTTATTTGTTGTTCACTCACCTGTCTCTTTGATTTTTGTTCAATTTTGCACCATATATATATACATAGATAAATAGTGCAAGTATGACTATAAGTTTAAGGAGCTTGCTCTCCAACCAAAATATAGCAACTGACTTCATCAAGCTTAATCCTTACCACATTTTAAATCTTTGATTTATTCAATAATGGATCAATAACTGATCAATAAATAGTTCATGCCTTTGAATCCCCAGGAACAGAATTGATTATAAGCCTTTTGATACCAGTCCACCAGTGAGTATTTTTTGTTCTATGATACTAGTCCACCCAAGACAACATCTAGTTCCATGATACAAAACTAATCATTTTTAAAATGTTGATATCGAAAATAAATCTGTCCAGTAGAATTTTATTTCTTGTTTAACAAATTATAACTCTGAGTACCTTTTTAAACTCCGTCTGTCTAACACCTGTGGACATGTTTACAAAGTCAGAAAACAGCACAGCTCCCATGACTTTCGGAAACATTTTTTCCCACTAAGAGTTACTGAAGCATGGAACAGACTGCCGGCATCAGTTGTTAGTTGTCGGAGCACTGCATGCTTCAAAACTTCCATGCTTCCTGAGATTCACCAACACTACACCTGATTTTCTCCCCTCCATACTCACACAAGCATGTATCTGACTCATACACTGTTCACTTTCCAGACATTTGTACATTACTGCATACACTTTATATGCACTTTTGACAAGTTGTGGTGCACCTGAGCACTGTATACAATAATTTCATTATTATTTTTATATTTCAAACCGCTGTTTTATATTGATAACATTAATTATTTTACAAAATACTCACCAATTCTTGATTTTCAAAATTAATTCTACTACAAAAGCAATATATATCCTCAGAAATATGATGATGAAAAGTTTAAATCTCATTTGTAATACACTGTATTTCTGCCTGTCTCCAGTAATTTTGAGAAAATGTCCTGAAGAGAAAACCCCAGTGCTACCCAACATCACACCAATTGCCATTTATGTTAAAGCAAAACCTGTTCCACTATTCATTGACAACAACGTCGATCAAACTAAGTCTTAACCATCTTTGTATGAATACTCTGTTTAAATACAGAAACTTAATTGCATAGATTGGCTTCTTCCTTAATAGCTGCATGTCAAAAAAGAGATCTTCCTGTTTCCTACCGCAAAAATTCCAATGTTTCATTAAATATCTCATTAATTTCGTTCATGCTATATCAATGCTCTCATGTATGTTACTTCTCTTAGCACAAATCTGACAGTCATCTTGCATTCACAAGGCACATTTAATCAGTGTCTAAATACCTCAAGGCGAGACTATAAAATTTCTATTAAGAAACTTGTAAACATTCTGTAATAGGATTCAGACAAGGTAATAACATTACTAACAATTAAAGATGTTGACATAACACAATCCTCTCACTCTTCCAGTTGAGAGCAATTCCTTATGACTGTGGCAATCAGATGACACGTAGAAAACTCCTATTATCACAGAAGTTTGTAACATCACAGTTTTGAATTCAATACTGATCAGAGTTAGTTCTGAACAGTGTGGTTAACGAAGTAAGAACCATTAACCACTGGAATCAATTTAATTTGGTATGTTGCCTCTGAAGAAAGAGCTCTCAGAATAATAATAATAATAATAATAATGATAATAATAATAATAATAATAATAATAATAATAATAATAATAATAATGATAATAATAATAATAATAATAATAATAATAATAATAATAATAATAATAATAGCAATATTAATAATCCTGTCTACTATGGGTGCAAGGCTTGAAACTTTTGGATAAGGGATCAGTTGGCTTCATCAACCAAAGCCCTCAACTGGAACTTAGTTTTTTGATCCCCAAAAAGATGGAAGTGAAAATCAAGCACAATGACATCTGAACCCAGATGGATGAAATGATGCTGATGAAATGATGCTGCTAACCATTTTTCACACCATGCTAGTAATTCTGTTGGCTTTACTGTCTTAATATTCACGATAAGCGTAGGAAGTGGCTGAGTGATAAGTAGCTTGCTTATGAGCCACAGGGTTCCAGGTTCAGTCCCACTGCATGGCACCTTGGGCAAGTGTGTTCTACAATAGCCTCAAAGCCAACCAAAGCCTTGTGAGTGGATTTGCTAGACGGAAACTGAAAGAAGCCTGTCGTATATATGTGTATATATATATATATGTGTGTGTATGTTTGTGCGTCTGTGTTTGTCCCCCCCCCCCCCTCTGACATCACTTGACAACTTAGCAGTTCAGCAAAAGAGACCAATAGAATAAGTACTAGGCTTACAAAGAATAAGTCCTGGGATCGATTTGCTTGACTAAAGGCAGTGCTCCAGAATGGCCACAGTCAAGTGACTGAAACAAGTAAAAGAGTAAAAGAGAATTGTATACTGTGCTCAAATACATTACAACTTGCCAGAAAAGGTTAATAGAGGAGAAAGAAGGCAAACATCATCATCGTTTAACGTCCGTTTTCCATGCTAGCATGGGTTGGACGGTTCGACTGGGGTCTGGGAAGCCAGGAGGCTGCACCAGGCTCCAGTCTGATCTGGCAGAGTTTCTACAGCTGGATGCCCTTCCTAACACCAACCACTCCGTGAGTGTAAGTCAAATAGCAAAAGTTAGTAATGGCAACTAGAAGTGCATACACAGTTCACAAAATAAAACAAACAAACGAAATAAAAAAGAGAAATAAAGAAAAAAGTGAACATTAAAAAGGAAAGGGTGGATCGGGTGGGCGGGTAGATTAGGAATAGTGTTGGTGAATTTCAGAAAGTATGGAATTTCTTGTGGGGAGAGTGTGCTGACGGTTAGCAGTGGATACAGGTTGTTTATGCTATAAGTCTGAGCATGGAAAAAAAGATATTCCTGAGAGCCATGGGTGCTGCACTGTCTTTTGATGTTGTAAGTTTGTCTATCAAGGGTAAAGGTATTGAAGTTTAAAAGGTGACCAAAGTTGTTGGAAAGATGGCAGATAATCTTGTGGGCTTCAAGACAACCAAATTTTGTGTTGATGCTCAGAGAATCAATATGTTCAAGAAATGGTAAATGACCAACAGAGAGTATTCATCCAGTTGCATGTCTCTGGATAACTTCTAGCAGATTGATATTCTAGTCAAGATGGCTGAGACCTTTGGAGATATGCTGTGCTTGAGAAGACCTGGCAAGCTGAGATTGTAGCTATGGCCGATGCCAGTGTTGCATAACCGGCCTATTTAAGAGTTCCTGTCAATCGTTGTGCTTGAGAAGACCGATTGAGTCAAGTAAAATTGCTGTCATGGTCGATACCAGTATTGCTCGACTGGCACCCTTGCAGGTAGCATGTAAAAGGCACCATGCAAGCATAGGTGATGCCAGTGCCGCTGGACTGGCTTCCGTGCTGGTGGCACATAAAAAGCACCATTTGAGCATGGCTTTCATCCTTTTGGGGTCGATTAAATAAGTACCAGTTACGCACTGAGGTTGACGTAATCAACTTAATCGCTTTGTCTGTCCTTGTTTGTCCCCTCTATATTTAGCCCCTGGGGACAATAAAGAAATAAATATATATGAAAGATATTGACAAGTCACCTGAACTCATTGGAGTTTTACATAAAACTCCTGCCTGACCACATTGCCCTGGCCTCTCCCCACCCCTTGGTAACTGTTTATGGTGTTGGCTTTTACATTAATAATGTAATAGAGATAGAATTTTTATGTACACCAAATTTACATGGTTCCATTGCAAAGACTAAATGTTTGTTTGGTGTTCCTTATTATCACTCATTTTCAAAGATATTTTGTCAGTTTCTGCATTTGCTGTGATTAAAATGGAGCTCAGGTTCATGAACCCAAACTTTGTTAATATATAACTCAAACTCTCATTAACATGTCTTGGACTATGGAACTTGGATTCATGAACTCAAACTCTAACCCCATGAAGCCAAGTAGAACAACATTTACCTGGTTATTTGTCTACCACTAAAATCATTCCCAAGTAATATAGTATGAAATGCTTTAAGGGCCATAAAACCATGGAATTATAGAGTTGACTTCCTCATAAAAACTCTGTGAATTCATCTCAGACATTAATTAATAATCTTTATCTAAAAACATTGATTAACGGTCTTTCACTTTCTAAATAAACACTAATACAAAAGCAACACACAACTTTGGATAATTTGAAGGAAAGTCTTCGTAATTATAGATGGCTGCTGTTCATATTTTATCTTGCAGCAACTATGAAATCATTCTAAATATGGAGGTGTGTCTAATATTTATCCTCCATCATACTTGCTCAATTTTTATCTGATTTTCATTTAATCCATATTGAATCCG
>NC_043004.1:33413940-33458940 GCF_006345805.1 Octopus sinensis
ACACACACACACACACATACACACACACACATACACACACATAAGCAATAATTATAACGATATAGAATTTGAAGATTTGTTCATCCTCAACACTGAACAACTCTCCATATTCTCTATTGTTATGATTATTGCTAATATACACTCCAGATTATATTACCATTCAGAGAAACGAACACGGATTTACCCACCGAAAGAATTTACAGCGTGATTGACAACTAATTGTAGTCATAAATGTTAAATACTAATCGATGTGGCTAGCCGTAACCTGGTACATAATTGAGAGCCACCACGATACCCACCCGGATAATATATCTCTCCAATCTCACACTTATATATATATATATCATAAACAGTACACCGGTGAGAGATAAACAAAATATATGACACAGATATTGTATGCAAAAGGGGACAGAATGTTTGGCATTAGATGTAGCTGCTACATCATTAGTTTGACATCCTAATATGCAAAACGACACGCATGAAGAAAAAAATGAGATCTGAATAATGAGGTTTTTAAAAGTATGTGAAGAAGTTCTTGCGTATGTGTGCTAGTTTCTTGGAAAACGGAAAAGAAATTCTACCTGCGAGTAAAACGTGACAAAGGACGAATTTGAAATGTGTGTTACCAGGTGAGACCAAGGTATAAATGGTAAAATGCAAACACAAAACTTCTGATTATTAGTTAAAAAGTACCTGATGCAAATATAATTTTTTTCCTGAGACACACACACTCACAAACAACGCGCGCGCATACGCACACAAACGCACACACATACACACATACATACACACACACAGACACACAGGCACACACACAGACACACACACACGTTATATAGATACATGAAAGCAAATCACATAAAATAAAAGAAGACAAACAAGAAAGAGGTTTTTTTTAAGCAAATGTATTAGTTTAATGTTTAAAAGGAAAGGAAAGTGCTTTGACGTTTCGGATACTGGTTTTTCATCAGAAAAAATACATATTCTTTGCATATGGTTATACCTGCAATAAACTTTTATATATATACTTGTGTGTGTGAGTGTTTATATGGAAACATATATAGACAAACCACTACCACATACGACAGCTCATCGTAATTAAATTCCGGGGTGGGAGCGCTAAGCAATGTTGTGTATAAATACAATATTATGCATACACATTCGTGTACACTGTTTCTGTCTGTTTCTATCTCTGTACCTGCTTATATTTCTCTGTTTTCTCCATATATATATATATATATATATATATATATATATATATATATATGACCACCTTTGTACCTACACCATAGATACATCATGGCGTCTGGTGTGGCTTTTTAAACCAGGCAGTTTTAAAAAGACACCCACATAGATTGCATATCTGATTTGAAACACCAAGAGCTGCAGTTAAGTTCTGATCTTAGTGGATCTTAAAATACCTTTTGAGGCCTACGTCAGATTTGCAGACCTTATGGCATACAGGGCATCGAAAGGTATGCACAGATATATAGGTAGAGTAGTTGGTGGAAGTTCGTTTTCCATGGTCCAGAAATGAGATTTGTGCCCAGCAAAAGAAAAGTATGGTCTATCACAAACTGTGCATACTATACACACACACACACACACACACACACACACACACACACACACACACACACACACATATATACATATATATATATAAACGTACATACAGTAGGTAATAGCAAGGGATCGTAAGTAATAGTACATAGGTTCATCTGCTACAATTTGAAAATCTAGATTTCATAATTATTCCTATTTATTTAAGTATAGAAGAAAAGGTAATTCTGCTAATCTTAGTAAATGCATTTGGGATTTAAAAGATAAGAACATTAAGTATGATTTAAAGTGGTCTGTTACTTTGTTAAGTACCATCGTACAATATTAGTGATTCTAGATGTGATCTTTGCCTGGAAGAAATGTATTATATAGTTACTTCTAAATAAATTTTATTAAATTTAATGGGAATTTTACAATGAAATGTTGCCACAGATTTCGGAGGGCATTAAAATATTTCAATTATTAATTATAATTGCTTTTCATATGTTATATATTAGCCATGATTTTTCTGAAAAAAGTTTACTATTTTTAATTGTGACGTAAATTTTTATGTTTCTAATTGTCGTAACGTAGACTTCTTATGTTTATTTTTTATTCTGTCCTTATCTGCTGACGTTACCAAGAGTGGAATGCAAAAATAGGTTTTTCTGGATTATATTTCTTCCTAGCATTCTTTTTGTATATGTCCGTGTACTGAAAA
Organism: Octopus sinensis; assembly: GCF_006345805.1. Taxonomy (NCBI): domain Eukaryota; kingdom Metazoa; phylum Mollusca; class Cephalopoda; order Octopoda; family Octopodidae; genus Octopus; species Octopus sinensis. The sequence goes on from NC_043004.1 coordinate 33,416,204, forward strand.
TATTTCCTTAGTTCAGTTTGAATTGAACAAATTTAAGGTCGCATTGAAACTGATGTGGTAACATGTACTTTCGGAAATATCAATTTCAATGCTACTTTCCATATCTAAATACAGTAATACAATAGAAACAATTGTTGGTTTTGTAACGTGAACTCTACAATTAAAGATGTGATTTTGTCTATGTGTAATTTTGTCGTCTGATACTCTGAGTTCATCGAAATTCTTCTAAACGACATGTACATCTACTTGTCATACGTAAGGAATTACTTTGGGTGTGTATTCTACTTGCATTTATTGATGTCTGATTGTAGGATATAGTTAACCAAATTAATTTAAAACTAACTGCTTTATTGATATCTGCCTGAATTTTTTAATCCCTTTTTTCTTACAGTTATACATACATACACACACACATACATTCACACACACATATGTATGTATTTATGCATGATGGCTGTCCACTTGTGACCAAGGAAGTCCTTCTATAACAATCACCTGTACAAAATACCAGCAATGCACATGCGTGGGGTTATTGCACCAGCAATTGTCTTTACCATGGTTTGCTCTGCAGCTTCCATGCTCGCCGCAACACTCTCCTACGCAACCGCCCATCACATAGCCGTCTTGCTGGCGATTGTACAACATAAAACTTTGACTCAAACAAGGCTTGCACAGATCCGCCCCGACTCTCTTCACCCTACTGTCATGATACAAAGTCAAGCCTGGACAAGATATCCAGTGCAGATATTGGCCGCAAGCTTAGGAATGTGGGAACACTACCATCAGAAATTCAAGCAAAAGATCCCAAAAATGTCCACAGCCATTCCTCGCAAATCTAGTTTCATAACATATTTGGGACACGGAGTGAGTTGCCTCCCCTGTCTGCAACTTAAATAATAATAATAATAATAATAATAATAATAATAATAATAATAATAACAACAACATTGTTTTGTCTTGGTATAAAAGATGGGCTACAGCAAATATTCTGCTCAATACCACAGATTTGCTTCTCAGTTGTTTGACCGTAACCAGTTGAGCATGTCCCTTAGTGGCTGACGATATCTGCATCTCTGATCACGAGCAGAAGTAGTGGGGGAGCATCATAACCATGTGTTGAGAGGGATTCTTTGGGGTTTGAATAATTCACCTCTGGAAACATGGGTGGTTCTTTCAACATCCTTAAACAACCCTTATTCAGGGACCTTTTGAGCGGGATGGGCTACTCAGCCTGAAGAAAATTCTAACTGGGCCCCACCTGCAAGGACATGTGCGGTTTATCTTGATATGTGATCACCATGTCGCGCACATATGGTTGTGATGCATGTGCCTGGTGTACCCTTATCAGACGGGTAGTCATGATGGGTATATTGGGCTTCGTATATTTTACCCCAGTGTCACTTTGATGGTATGGTCTGCTCTCTCACTCAATAATAATAATAATAATAATAATAATAATGCCCTGATGCAGTACCAGGCAGTAGCTCTCATGGCTTCTGATCTTAACTGATTGGAAGTGTTATCATGTACATTGTTTTGTCTTGGTAAAAAGATGGGCTACAGCAAATATTCTGCTCAATACCACAGATTTGCTTGTCAGTTGTTTGACCTTAACCAGTTGAGCATGTCCTTAGTGGCTGAAGATATGTGCATCTCTGATCACGAGCAGAATAGTGGGGGAGCATCATAGCCATGTGTTGAGAGGGATTCTTGGGGTTTGAATAGTTCACCTCTGGAAACATGGGTGGTTCTTTCAACATCCTAAACAACCCTTATTCAGGGACCGTTTGAGCGGGATGGGCTACTCAACCTGAAGAAAATTCTAACTGGGCCCCACCTGCAAGGTCATGTGCTGTTTATCTTGATATGAGATCACCATGTCGCGCACATATGGTTGTGATGCATGTGCCTGGTGTACCTTTATCAGACGGGTAGTCATGATGGGTATATTGGGCTTCGTATATTTTACCCCAGTGTCACTTTGATGGCATGAACTGCTCTCTCACTGAATAATAATAATAATACATGTAGCTCCTACCAAATGCGTTGAGTGACACTTTCGTTTGTCCATTCATACATACATATGCATATACATACATACATACATACATACATACGCACGTACATACATACACACACGCGCACACATACACACAGACATACATGTATATATGTCTGTATGTGTGTGTATGGCAACGATGCTTGAGTGTCGGTGAGTATAACTGGACGAGTATGATGGGGGTTTGTGGATATATGCTTTTGTATGTATAATATAAAATGTTTGCTTCAGTGTGTTCTCCTTCATTGTATGTACGTGTTGCATTACGCTCCAAGAGACACTATGCGGGGTCAGTATCTGCGCATGTGGTGGCGTACTGCATACATATAATATTTGTTGTGTGTGACATAAAAGGGGCTTCCTATAAAAATGTGTTTGTCTGTGTATGCAAGTGTAGTGTGCATGTAGAACGGGGAGGAGGAGGATAATGGAAGATGTTATAGAGAAAGAAATGTTAAAAGTTAAGAAAATGGAAGTTTGGAGAGAGAGAGAATAATTTGCTGATCCTGATTTTTATAGATCCCTTGTGTTAAGCCAACAAAAACATAGAAAAATGGTATAAATATGTGTGTGTGTATGTGTGTGTGTGTGTGTGTGTGTGGTGTGTGTGTGCGCGCGTGCGCGTATGTATTCAACTTTAATGGAATGTCATTTCATTTATAATTTCAACTGTCGTTGAAAAAGTGGTGATTGCTGTCAGCATGAAACCTTAGGTAGCAGAAAGTTAACAAAATTCTTGTTAAAAGTACACACACACACACACACACACACACACATATATATATATATATATATATATATAAATATATATATATATAATATATATATATATGTATATATATATAAATATATATATATATATATATATGTATATATATATATATGTATATATATATATATGTATATATATATATATATGTATATATATATACACACACATACATACACACACATACACACATACACACACACACACATATATAAACGTTCATATATATATATACAAACGTAAATATAGATATGTATATATATATATATATATATATATATATATATATATGATGTTGCTATATTATTTATATTCATCTAAGCAATGCTTTTTTTCTTCTTTTAATTATGAGAAATATTTGAAGTATTTGGTTGTTGTTGAATTACTACACATTCATACTAAATCACATTCCTTTGACAGCCCTCTCCTTACCTAAGTCGTGGCCCTTAAACTTCCAGCTTTCGCATGCTGTCATTGAGCAATTTATTTTTCATTACCTCAGATCATTCTTCCTCTCAGTTCAGACACTTCAGATCAACTTCGCAGTCAGAATAACCTATCAGCTTCAAATCACAGATTCTTCATATGTTTTATAATTTTATTTTATATACTTCATTTTTTTTTTTTTTTTCTAAGCGTTATTTGTTTTCTTTACTTCTCTGTTTTGAAACTCAATAAATCATTTAGTGTCATTGCAAACAAAATATGTCTTTTCACATTTCCATGCGGCTGAATCAACGTTTCATAGAGTTTTTTTTTAGTCTTCAATTATGTTGTTAGCTTTGCGTTCTTTTTTATTTTATTTTTTTACTATTTTTCTATATTTCTGCTTTCTACTTTCTGCTCCATTAACAGCATACCTTCTACGACAGGGATCAACATCAATGACATCCTCCACTTCCTTCCCTCCTTCTCCTTGTCCCCTTCCTCTGTTGTATCGAATGTCACCATTCATTTTCATCTTTCGGTATTAGATTTGCGATAACTCGGTTTCTACGATCTAACTCCAAACTTCATTTCATGGGCATCTTCTTAAGTCTTTCTCTACATTAGATGTGCTTTATCAACGGCATACGGGACCTGTTGTTTCACCAGCCCTCTGCATGCATTCACATCACATCTCTATATAAGCCGAGTCATCTCACTTAGAAACGATAATTCATCCTTTTAATGATTCCTTAGCTTTCTAAACTAATTTATACTTTACTTTCATGAAACGCAATATCACATTTTCAGCAAAACATACCTGATGCATTTTGCTGTCATCTCCAATCTTTAAATATCTTCTACATTCAATTTACTATATAAAATCACGTTTCTTACAGATGCTTTGTATAATCTATCTTTTGTTAAGGGTCACCAATAGTTATTGGTCACCAATAGCAGCAAAAACTCACTGATCTACTCTCTTTTCATTTTGGGATATATAAAAACGTGCGAATTCTGATTCTCATAAATGTTTGGCTGTCTTTTAGAAACGATTTACAAAACCCTTTCAATATTTTTTTTTTCCTTTTTTGCTTTTTTTCCTTCTCTAGGTACAAGGCTCGAAATTTTTGGGGAGGGAGCCAGTCGATTAGATTGAACCCAGTATGCAACTGGTACTTAATTTATCAACCCCGAAAGGATGAAAGGCGAAGTCGATCTTCGCGGAATTTGAACTCAGAACGTAAAGACAGACAAAACACCTATTTCTTTACTACCCACAAGGGGCTAAACACAGAGAGGACAAACAAGGACAGACAAACGGATTAAGTCGATTATATCGACACCAGTGCGTAACTGGTACTTAATTTATCGACCCCGAAAGGATGAAAGGCAAAGTCGACCTCGGCGGAATTTGAACTCAGAACGTAACGGCAGACGAAATATGGCTACATATTTCGCCCGGCGTGCTAACAATTCTGCCAGCTCGCAGCCTTATAAAACCATTTCACTATTAAAACTTGATAGGTATAATTATACAAGCCCCTCCCCTCAAAACATCGTTGTCATTTTCTGGTGGCTTCTTTGAAGAAGGGGAAAAATGAGATCACAAATAATGCAGATTTTGTTTTAAAACGTGGAAATACTCTTGCCAAGGCTAACTTTACCTTATGTCATTTGGGGTTGATGAAATAAAGTATCAGTCAAATACCAAGGTTGATTTAATCAATTAACTCACTCTCAGGAAATTCCTGTCCAAATTAGAAAACAACGTATCATAGTAGTCTTTCATTTTCTTTGAGTGGAAAGTTATGGCAACTCTTTGAACTTAATTGGTGCTGACCCAACCTAAACGTCAATAATATTATTTTCTACTCTAGGCACAAGGCTCGAAATTTTTGGGGAGGGGGCCAGTCGATTAGATCGACCCCAGTACACAATTGGTACTTAATTTATCAACCCCGAAAGGTTGAAAGGCAAAGTCAACCTTGGCGGAATTTGAACTCAGAACGTAAAGACAGGCAAAATACCGCTAAGTATATCGCCCAGCATGCTACCGTTTCTGCCAGCTCACCGCCCTTAAGAGTTAATAATATAGCAGGAAAATGTCATTCTTTTATATGTTCCCATAGTAAGAGTACTTCTGTCGAAATCAGTTATAAAGTTGGATGATAAATTACTGGAAACACAAGTCATTTTAAAAGAACATTCAAAGGTCGACTAAAATTAGTGTTTCTTTAGGATTGTGAAGCTGATTTACACAAGAAAACTTCCAAAGTTTATTGGTAGAAATATCGAAGGACATAAAACCTATGACTCCTAAATAATTACTAATTAATTAATCAAATAAAACTTTTCTGATAGTATTTATGTATTAATTAATATGTCTGCTGATAAATCTTTTTTTTTTACAGTAATCCCATCCAACTGTGATCCCAGTTGCTAAATCTCAGTTTTATATGGTTTGTAAATGACATGAATAAAGCTTTCAGACCAATAAATAAAGATGATGATGATGATGATAAAAGAAAATCGAAATATCCAATGTATTGTAAAGGCTATAACCTTGCATATTTGGGCTGCCAGATGAAATGATTAAATTTTGGAGCCAGTTCGTTCTCCAGACACACCCACCACCACCACCACCACCACCACCACTACCACCACCACCACCACCACCACCACCACCACCTCTATCTCCACAACCACTAGTAACACCAACAACAAAACCACACAACCATCACTAACATCATCCACCATAAACGCTATCACCTCTGCAATCATCATCATCAGCACCATCACCACAAATTTGAACACCCCTCTACCGTTTTTGGCATCAGCAGCCCTTTAAAAACAATGGTTGTAGTACTGATAGAATGGGATACATACCACCAATCTGATTTGTGCCCCAAATCAGATACACTGCAAAATAATGAAGTCTTCGAGAATTCTTCTACAACTTAATGAATTATGGGATGCATCCCATAATTTTGTTTCATAACAAAAGAAAAAGGCACCCTCACATTGATAAATGTCTCCTAGTGACTTCCTTGACAAGGACACCGTGATTGTCATGGAATTTTCTTCAGCGTTATTTAGTAGAATCAATTTTTATTGATTATTGAATATATATCAGCAGGTATAACAACAATAATTTTGGTTTGTGAATTATGTGAAAAGGGATTTGCCTTTTTTGTATTCAATTGATTTTTCTTCAATCAATTTATAATTCTAGATTTAACATTAATTGCCTCTCTTGTCTGAAACTTGATGCTTGGTTCTCTAAAATTAGCAGAATCGTTAGAATGATATTTTAATTCAAGTTCTCTGTAATCTGAATTCAAATTTTGCCATATTCAACAAAATTTACCTTTCATTTCGTTGGTGACCATATTTAAAGATTAGTGGAGAATAAAAAAGTATTCACCCATCACCTTCATTTGGTTACTCTTCACAAGATACCTCGCTGTCAGCCATTGGCAATTCTGAGAGCGAGAGAAGGAGAAAGAGAGAGAGAGAGAGAAAAAAAGAAGATGAAGTGCTTTGTATTATAGGCACAAGGCCAGCAATTTTGGAGGAAGGAGTAACTCACATTGACCCCCAGTAATCAACTGGTATTTATTTTAACAGCCTATTTCTTTATTACCCACAAGGGGCTAAACACAGAGAGGACAAACAAGGACAGACAAACGGATTGAGTCGATTACATCGACACCAGTGCGTAACTGGTACTTCATTTATCGACCCCGAAAGGATGAAAGGCAATGTTGATCTCAATAGAATCTGAATGTAGGACATAAAGACGGATGAAATGCTGCTAAGCATCTTGGCCAGCATCTTCACAATTCTGATAGGTCACTGCCTTCAAAATAAGAATTAGCACCAATATTTCACTGACTCTACAAGACAGTAAACTGAACGAATCATTAGCTTGCCAGGGCAAATGTTTAGCTGCAATATGTCCCATCTTTACGTTCTGAGTTCAAATGCCACCTAGGTTGACATTGCCTTTCATCCTTTCGGGATCGCTAGAATAAGTATCAGTTGTGTACTGGGGTCAGTGTAAGTGACTTACCACTTCCCCAAAATTTCCGGCCTCCAGTGAAAATTCGAAACCAATAATTGACTGTGACCGAATTATAAACAGTAGCTGCACGACTTCGTGAAGTATATTTGCCACCTAAGTATGGCTAACCCTTAAGGGTCGATGCTACTGTAGCGTGTAGTCCCAGGAAGACATCTCCTCCAGCTGGCTATTGGGAACGATGACTTCCCTTTGCAAGTACTTACAGGGCACAGATAGTGTGTCAATAGCCAGCTGGAGGAGATGTCTTCCTGGGGCTATAAGCTACAGTACCATCGATCCTTAAGGGTTAGCCACACTTAAGTGGCAAATATACTTCACAGTAATTGACTGGTACTTTATTTACCAAGATCAAAGAATGGAAGGCAAAGTCAGTTGTGGCAGAATTTGAACTCAAAGCACAGACAACTGGAAAGAAAATACCATTCTAACAGCTCTGCTAGTTTTAGAGAACCAGGCTTAAAGTTTCAGACAAGAGAGCCAATTAATGCTAAAGTTATTAGGTATTTTACTTTAATCTTCCCATTTTCCTTATCAGGAAAGCAGGAAATTCATGTTAAAATAGTTGCGTCCTGAAGTTCATTTATTTGTGGAAATACTTTAGTCATGTAATAGGCTTTTATTTACGTGAAAGCTATTGCAAACGATCCACTTGAGGTTGCAAATGATCTCCTTCAGCTTGAGAAACAAGTGAAGTAGATAAACAACACACTTGCAAACTGAACATTGTCTAGACTTTCTTCCTAACAATAACTTACTATTGATTATTGAATAGATATCACAAGATACAACAATAATAATTTTTGTGAGTGAATTATGTGAAAAGAGCCTTTTTTTAAAAAATTTTTTGATAGACGTTTTTGTTCCTTTTTTCGATTTATAATTTTAGGTTTTTAAGCATTTTAAATCATGGAGCCTTACATCTTGACTCTTTAATACCTGATTGCTCTAATTTTAGATTTTATATTTTGTATTCGTTTTAATCTGTGATAGAATAAACAAAAATAAATATATACATAAAAATAAGAAATAGAAACAAAAAGAGTAAATAGTATTTAGGCAAATAAACGAATGTCAGCTCGTTCTACTTTGGGCGTAATCAGCTACAGGTTGTACATCAACTTAATTGGTGTAATTGTTTTATTTTTATTCTTTACATCAAAGCTTCCATTGAAGTATAAATGGAATTTGATTGGTAAAGACTACATGCCACAACATCCATTTATCCTTTCCTAAAAATGTGAAGTTCTTTGATTATAGGAGAAATAATTATTAACAAAGGAATTGCTAGAACAACGGGGTTCTGTTGCTAACCATTGAATTGTGAAGTAGGAGTGGCACCTATTTTCAGCGAAAAACACAGAAATATGCTGAGTTAATGTGAATTTTCTTAGAGTAGGAATACAATGACTTTGTCTGTTTAGATTCATGGACTTCTACTTAATATTCTATATTCTGTATTCTGTATTCTTCTACTTAATATTCTATAACCATTATCATACAACCACCAAAATCACTACATTTAAATGGAAATGAATAATAATGTTCGAAATCAAAGACAAAAAGACTGCACCAAAGAGAAACCTCAAATAATAGTTTAATCTGTGCCCAAGATTTGGAACTGATTTGATTGATTCTTGAAAAAGCAACTTAAAATAAACCCATTATTTTTCGGGTATTTGAATACATTACTCAGGCTGGGTAACTTCAAAAGTTTTGCAATATCTTGGAGTATATTAAGTGAAGACTCTGTTATGATAGGTTGGAGAATGTAATATGTTGATGGAACCGCAACAATTATTGAAAGACATTAATAAATCAGTCATAAATTTTGTGTACATTATATTTGAAACTAATATAGCTTGCTTTATTAATCTAAAATATCAAACTACCTATCTTACAAGTATTTCATTTTAATATAGACTCATAATTTTGAGCCTCTTAGACGTGAAAGAAGGAAGTCTAATGAAAAATTAATTTAAATTTTGGATCAGAAATAGTTAATATGTCTTGAGTGTTTCATACAAATTCTAACGTATTTTTAATTTCATATATTTGATAATAAATTCTTTTGCTAGAGAGATACAATTAACAGCCTCTACATGAAGTTGTTATGTAACACGTTATATTAACTCTATTTATTGTTATGGTGTATAAAGAAAAGACCAGACAGAGATTCTGTAACACAGTGAGAGGTCTCAGTGCTTGAGGCAAGGCAAGTATTGTGTGTGTGTGTGTGTGTGTGTATGCATAGATACTATTTCTTTTATTTGTTAATATTACTTCATTTCTCACTGTCCAAATTTTTGGACCCTTAGAATTTTGCATCTATGTCAACCAGCCCTGTAACTCTACCCAACGCTACTGATAAGTTTCAGTACTTGAGTTGAAGCACATACATAGTTGAGAATAATTGAGGTGAGTGATTGTCTTTCAGATAATTTTTAATCAAGATTAATTAGAATTCGAAATAGCTCTGCATTGTAGACAGTTTAAAACATTTTGGGAAGTGAATTTCGCATTTAACTAAGTATATTTTCCCAGAAATTCCAGATGTGGGTGACATTCTGACAGCTTGTATCTTGTAACTAGTCAATGTTTTGTCTCCGCTAAAGACAAATGGCATATATGAACAGCCGTTCTTTTTGTTATTTAAGTTCGAGTCAGTTTTGATGAAGCAGATTTATGAAAAAAAGACATTCCATCTGTGACCATTCTGTTCTCTTATTCACACATAGCAAATCTAGTGTAGCTGTATCCAACAGGTTATTTTTTAAGATTGTAGAGTGCGACTTGAAGGAGATTTGACAGTTATTTGTCGCAGGCCAAGTGATCACATAAAGATTTTCTTGTTGGTTTTATAATAAGAGGTTACTTTAACCCCAGCTAGCCCTGGCTAGACAAAGCCTAATGGTTCGTGGTTGTAGATAGTACAACTACCTATAGTTGATAACTGTTTCATTAGCTTACAAGGTTAACTTCATAAGATACAATAGAGGAAACTTCAGTTTAATTGCTTGAAACAATCAAGCTATTCATTCAAGTCATTTGCCCAAACAAGTACAATTCCGAAATCTATTCATTTTACAAGTGAAGAAATATATATAATCTTTTCTTTGTTTATTGATTGTGTCCTTTAGATTCTGTTACAAATTATTCATTTTTCGTGTTTTCTTATTTAAATTCAATCTTTTATGCATTTGTTTATTGTAAATGTTATCACATTACTATATTGTGCGATTCCAAATACATTGAAGTATTTTTTAAATAGATAGTTCCCTAGTCCTTGTTGATATTTTCATTGCTTGTTTAGCTGATACTGAAATTATTTAGACCAATTTTCATCCCACCTTTTCAATGATTTCAAATTATCCATCTGATTTTCTTGTGTATCTTATATACTGAGGACAGAGGTAGAGCATGCACAAACAACTGTCAGTGAAACTTCGAACTGTGTGCTCGTGAGAGATGGGTGTATCAGCACTGATAGTGGGTTGTAGTGGTCATCAAATTCTGCAGCTGAAGATGAGCGGCGTAAGTTCCTGTAGCCATTTCAATTTAGCTGTGCCGCGACTACTGGCTAGATACCAGTCAAACCATCCATATACAGGTCATGGTCTATCAAAGAAAAAGCTCTAAAGACAAATTTGTTAATGACATTTCTGTATGTTGTTTATCCAAAAATGTTTACAGTAATTAAGATTTTAATGAGTTGAACATCTGCTGGTGCTATGTCACTGGTCCATTAGCAACTGATAAAACCAAATTCTTAATGTTTCTACCAGAGATCTGAATGGTTAGTCATTTGCTGCTGTCATCAATCCTTGAAAGAATCTAATTTGTTGCTTATACGAGGGAGAGTCATGTATTTACTCAAGAGCAGGGGATAAACAAGTACGTCATTTTTCTATATAGTCTCCTTCCATTTCGATCCACTTGGTCCGGCGGTCCACAAGCATGCGTATTTCCTCCAAGGAGAAGGTTTTCAGTTGGTCGTACAACCATTTATGCACCGCTTCCCTCATATCGTCACCTGTAGAAAATCGATGACCTCGTAAACCATTGGTCCAAAGTTATGATAGTCAGAAGTGGCAAGATCTGGGCTGTAGGCAGGGTGTTCCAGCACCTCAAAACCCAATTGTTTAATGGTTTCAACGGTCTGGGCGGCCGTATGTGGGCGTGCATTGTCATGCAACAATAGAATCTTTTCGACAATAGGCTTCGGCGTTTGGTGCGAATTGCTGGCTTCAGTTTGTTGGTCAGTAAAGCGCTGTATCTTGCACTGCTGATTGTTCATCCCTTTTCTAGAGAAATCGGATCACTGCTCTTTGTTCTTCTTTGGTGCACCTTGCTAGTGGAGTGGCCATGCTTACACTTTAAAGTAAGAAGGGAAAATGGCACGACCAGGCCCAAACTTCGATCACGTGACCACAATAATGCAAACTATAAGTACGCATGTGCGGGAGGCAGTGTGTAAATAACAAAGATATGTTATGGCGAAAGCACGGATATTTTTTGTCTTCCCTTCGTAGTTATTTTCATATCTGAGCACATTGATTTCGATTTCAGTTTCCCGACAATAAGTTGGTGTTTGGGACTTTCCCAATATTCCTGCGTATCTAGACAAGTATTGTTGCAATAAAAATTGATTCAAGTTAAAACCTTAAGATTTTTACTGCCATTTCGATTCTTCTCAGAATTCTCTCATATTCAAGATATTTGAATAACTCGCACTCTCGCTAAACCATGACTACCAACAGAAGTTTTAACTCAAAACAATCTCCAGGACAAGATTAAAACTATGATATTTCAAACTACTTTACTAGTTCTTGCCAATCATCATCATCATCATCGTCGTCGTCGTTGTCGTCATCGTCATCATCATCATCATCATCATCATCATCATCATCATTCCATGGTGGCCTGTGTTGCTGAGGCCGTCAATGTTAAAATCAGTAACCATAACCTGCACATCTCCTTTTTCTATCACCAACCAATTTACAGAGACCACTGGATGCGTTTTCGTTTCATGCTAACACAAGGGAGTCATTGATGAGACAGAACTAGCAGAACCTTTTAATTTTATTGTCTTTTACTCACGGAGACAGGCTTGACTTTCGATATTCCTACATAGGTATATAGATGAACTAATATGAGAAATTTATCAGAGGTATTTATCATTATCTGAAGGAAGATAGGGAGACGATTGCAGGAATGTTGTAAAGATATTTTTGAGGGAAGGGAAAGATATTTATATGAAAATGGATGAGTAATGTGTGAGAAAAAACAAATTTTTAATGGTAATTCTAACAATTCGTAGAATTAGTAGAGATTTTGTGTCTTTCTCATCTTTTACTTGTTTCAGTCATTAGACTGTGGCCATGCTGTGGCACCGCCTTCAAGAATTTTAGTCGAATGAATTGGCTCCAGTATTTATTTTTTTCAAATCTGGTACTTATTCTGTCAGCCTTTCTGGCCGAACTGCTAAGTTATGGGGATGTAAACACACTAACACTGGTTGTCAAGCAGTAGTGGGAGAAGAATATAGTCACAAAGACACACTCTTTCTCTCTCTCTCTCTCTCTCTCTCTCTCTCTCATACACACACACACACGCACGACGGGCTTCTTTCAGTTTCCGCCTACCAAATCTACTAACAAGGATTTGGGCAGCCCGAGGCTATAATAGAAGGCATTTGCCCATGGTGCCACGCAATGAGATTGAAACAGGATCCAAGTGTATGGAAAGCAAACTTCTTATCACACAGCCACCCCTGCAATTATGATGAAAAGGTAGAGAAAATTGCGAGAGACCTTTTATGCTGGCCGAAAGTGCAGTTATAAAATTGGTTACGTGAAAGGTAATAGCTGTTCTAAGGGTACAACAAGAGAGCAAAAAAGAAAACCTTTATAGAAGAAGGACAACAATTTTGCTAACTCAATTTTCCCCGTCTCTACTGAACCTACATTTCATTATTTATGAATAGATCAGATAACAAAGTAGATATAACGTGCATTGACTAGAATATGATACCTATTTCTTTACTACCCACAAGGGGCTAAACACAGAGAGGACAAACAAGGACGAACAAACAGATTAAGTCGATTATATCGGCCCCACTGCGTAACTGGTACTTATTTAATCGACCCCGAAATGATGAATGGCAAAGTCGACCTCGACGGTATTTGAACTCAGAACGTAACGGCAGACGAAATACGGCTACGCATTTCGCCCGGCGTGCTAGCGATTCTGCGAGTTCACCGCCTTGAAAAACCTTTATAGAAGGACAACAACTTTGCTTACTCAATTTTCCCCGTCTCTACTGAACCTACATTTGACTAGACTATGATACCGGAGCAACCATTGTGCCTGTAGTGAACAGATTCATTTAAACCAGATTAACAAGATGCTTATTGGACAGTAACAGTAAAAATTCAACAAAAACGCAAAAATTTCCCTTGCTGTAAGCACTGCTGACAGAGTTTTAGAAATGCTGCCATCGTGTTCATTATTATTATTATAATTTTACTGTCCATTCTTCATATTAAAATAATTAGGATGGGTCTGGGTATTATGTACCTCTGCTTGCCACAAAAGATAAATCGAAATTAACTCGACAGCAAAAGCTTTTTCTTACAGTTGCTGAGAATTGTATGATTTGTGTAAATGAAATCGGACATGACAAAATATTATGCTGAAATAATTGTTAACATGTCATTTGTGCAGTAAAACAATAAAACAGTGTTAAAGTAATTAGTAATAATGTGTGTACTTTTGTGATGTTTATAACTATGATTCAGTGTTAGAGAGACCTGCAGCTGATAGTGTCATGATAAACTGGCAAGTATGTATAAAGGTACAGTTGTAATAGCTATATGAGTGCTGAGAATGTGAGGAGTGGTAGAGAGGAAAATATAAGGCGGGGAGCTGGCAGAAACGTTAGCACGCCGGGCAAAATCGTAGCCGTATCTCGTCTGCCGCTACGTTCTGATTTCAAATTCCGCCGAAGTCGACTTTGCCTTTCATCCTTTTGGGGTCGATAAATAAAGTACCAGTTTCGCACTGGAGTCGATGTAATCGACTTAATCCGTTTGTCTGTCCTTGTTTGTCCCCTCTATGTTTAGCCCCTTGTGGACAATAAAGAACTATATATGAGAATTTGAGGAGTGGTAGAGAGGAAAATATTTTCATCATCATCATTGTTTCTCGTGTTGTTGGCGTCATCGTCATCGTCGCTATCACCGTCATTGTTTTAACGCTCTCTATTACATGCTTGCATAGGACGGACGGATTTTATGGGGGATGATTTTCTACGGCCGGATACTCTTTCTGTCATCAACCCTCACCTATTTCTGAGTAACATCATATTTTATCGTGGTCGGACATATTTCTCCAGAATATTGAAAATTACTGCAATCACCTGTATGAGAGTGAATCTCATTTATTGTCAACACACGCGCACACACACACACACACACATACACACACGTATGTGCCTATGTATGTATCTGAGTACGTGCACACGCACACACATATTAGGCATAGGCGTGGCTGTGTGGTAAGAAGCTTGGTTCCCAACAACACGGTTTCCGGTTCAGTCCCACAACGTGGCACCTTGAGCATGCGCCATCTACTAAAGCCTCAGGCCGATCAAAGCCTTGTGAGTGGATTTGGTTGATGGAAACTGAAGGAAGCCTGTCATATGTATACATGTATATCTATGTATGTCTGTTTTTGTCCCCTCATCCCCACTTGACAACCGTTATTGGTGTGTTTACGTCCCCATAACCAGTTGTTTTGCAAAACTGACCGAGAGAATAAGTACTAGGCTTTGAAAATTAGTCCAGGGTTCGATCAACTAAAATTCTTCAAGGCGGTGCTCCAGCATGGCCACAGTCAAATGACTGAGACAAGTAAAATAATAAAATAATATATATATATATAAATCCTCCCTCTTTCCTGAGCGTCCAATAATACTTTATTTGTTCCACATCCTTGCGTTGTTGTTTTTTGTTTTCTTGTTTGGATTAACTTTATATATATATATATATATATATATATATATATATATATATATAACTTATAAAATAAGGGCAAAAGAAAAATTCTAATGCCAAATATGCCGAAAAAAGACAAAATTGTCAATAACCATTATAATTTATGCGTCTCGAAACAAGTCGATAGAAATTTTTAAAAAATTCGTTATTACCCTTTTGGTCCCAATTTCGGGGTTAATTCATAAGAATTTTCCCCTCTTCAGCGATAAATACGTAAGACATATATGAAATACTTTCTCATACCCATGGAAAAAACAAGCACTAAGTCCTGAGCATACCTAAGTACCCCAAATATATCCAAAATAGAAAATCTTCGGCACATCTCGAGACACGTGTGATTCGAACTAGAAACTTTATATATATATATATCTGTCCGGCATTCGCCATGATAGATCGCTAGCAACTACACATTCTTTATTTTCTCTCTTTGTGCTCGAAACGCTAAAGACTTTTTCACATCCCGAGCGTTAAACTAATACATCTGTTTGTTGCCTCTTCGTCTTTTGTTTTCTTTTTGCAAATTCTCCCCTATATATATATATGTGTGTGTGTGTGTGTGTGTGTGTGTGTGTGTGTAAAAGAGAAATTCTGTCTGCTTGTTTGCTTGTCCAGCAAAATAAAAGTAAAGGATCCAGGGGAAGCTATTATGCATTTTCTGTAGATATGAAATCGAAATTCTGTCTCTTTCTTTCTCCGGCAAAATGAAAGTATCTGGTACACGGGAAGCTACTATGCTGTTGTTTAATTTATCTCAACAAAAATTATGCCAATGGTACAGCAATAATTGTGCACAGTCTTATGAGGAACTGCACTGAGGCAAATATTCTCAAGGTGAGACCGTCTTCATTCCGCGCATACTAGTTATACCATCTAATGTCCCATCCCACTTTCTTTTGCCATGGACATTAATAAGACTCAGGGCCAAACACTAAAAGTTGCTGGATGGCAACTTGAAGAACCATGCTTTTCATATGGCCAACTTTATATAGGAGCATCAAAATCAAATCTTTTTGCTTATGCACCCCGAAATAAAACAAAAAACAGTGTTTATAAAGAAATATTCACCCTTCGTTCAACATGTCTACGACATTGATCTTTTTTCTACTTCAATTATTACGTTTCCCCTTATAAAATACACACACACAAGAGGAGTAAATCTAAATCTGTAGGGGTGCTCTCACCCTGGTTCAGATTCGAAACATAATCTTTCAGTTCTCCTTGTCCATACAGCCAATTCAAATGCCAAAAGAAACCATGACAAATGGGTATTCTAAAAAACATGTGGCCTTTTCCGTGTCAACACACAGTTACCTACATTCCACAAAACTATTCTTCTATATGATATAATTATTTTTCTACCCTCGTTCACACTGAAACTGAATCTTTCAACCCTCTTCAATTATTACATGTAGCTCAATTATTACATGTTTTTCAGAACCATGTTTTATACATGGCCAACTTTATGTAGGAGTGTCACGTGTGGGACCAAAACCAAATCTTTTTGCTTGTGCACTCTGTACACAATCCATGATGAATATTATATATTGTTTACATTTTAATAACTGTCTTTGTACTCACCAAATAAGATACCTGTATGAGTTATAAGTATGTTTGAGCGTTGTTTGTTTGATTTACATTGTATTCTCTGTGTACTGTGTGGTAAGTAGCTTGCTTACCAGCCACATGGTTCCGAGTTCAGTCCCACTACGTGGCATCTTGGGCAAGTGTCTTCTACTATAGTCTCGGGCCGACCAAAGCCTTGTGAGTGGATTTGGTAGACGGAAACTGAAAGAAGCCCGTCGTATGTATATATATATATATATATATATATATATAAGTGTGTGTGTATGTTTGTGTGTCTGTGTTTGTCTTCCCAACCGATGTTGGTGTGTTTGCGTTCCCGTAACTTAGCGGTTCGGCAAAAGAGACCGATAAAATAAGTACTAAGCTTACAAAGAATAAGTCCTGGCGTCGATTTGCTCGACTAAAAGCGGTGCTCTAGCATGGCCGCAGTCAAATGACTGAAACAAGTAAAAGAGTAAAGAGTAGTAGAAATGTTTTATATTTCCTGTAATTTTGACTACTCTGTGTGTGGGTGTGTGTGTATTTGTGTGTATGTGTATGTTGTGTGTTTGTGTGTGTGTGTGTGCGTGTGTATGTAAATATATGTTACTGTTGTTGTATATTCGTATTATTTTTGTATTGGTTGTTGTCTTTGGTGCCGCAACAAAGGAGATGGTGGATTTGATAAGCGATATTATTACACTAAATTATGGCAAATGACAAGCTGATTTGATTGAAATAACCGTACGCTGCAGGCGTTGATATGGTAGACGTACGCAGTAAGTTGGGAAGACAAAGACGAAGCTGAGGTAACAGGGCAGTGTGTTAGATGAAGTGATTTTAGTCTCACTCCTTGTGAGACTGTAAACACCCTACAAATATCAGTAAAATCAGCAGACTTGTCACCAATTTTTATAATACAAAACATTGTAACTCCCTAAAGAACGTTCGCCATTGCTACCTTCTTATTCTCTCTTTCAACGTTCTCTCTCTTTTAGTTTTCTTGGCTCTACTGCTTTCTTTTCTTTTTTTTCTTGTTTCTCGATCTCTCAATTTTTTCTTTTTTTTCTATTTTATATCCTTCATTTTATTTTTTTTCAGTCTTTGTGATTTAACGCCCTTCTTCCACTCTTTTTTTTGTTTCTTTCACTTTTTTCTTCCTTAACTTTCACTCCAACTCATTGCGCCTTTCATATCATGCTTACCATTTTCTTTACTTACTCACACACATTCACACACACACACACACACGCGCGCGCGCGCGCGCATGCATATGTATGTATGTATGTAGTTCAAATTTACAGAAAACAAAAGACGAAGAGAGGTGAGGGAGCAACAAGCAGATGTATTAGTTTAATGCTCGGGAAGGATGGAATCGTCTTTGATGTTTCGAGCCTATGCTCTTCGATAGAAAGGACTGTGAGGAAAAAAATGGAGTGAGAAAGAAACAAACCGAGAGAAAATCTATGTAGAATTATATATATATATATGCATACAGGCAAATATATGAATATATATATATATATATATATATATATATATATATATATATATATCTATATATATATATATATATATATATATATATATCTTTACTCTTTTACTCTTTTACTTGTTTCAGTCATTTGACTGCGGCCATGCTGGAGCACCGCCTTTAGTCGAGCAAATCGACCCGGGACTTATTCTTTCTAAGCCAGTACTTATTCTATCGGTCTCTTTTGCCAAACCGCTAAGTGACGGGGACGTAAACACACCAGCATCGGTTGTCAAGCAATGCTAGGGGGACAAACACAGACACACAAACACACACGTACATTTATATATATATATATATATATATATATATACGACAGGCTTCTTTCAGTTTCCGTCACAAGGCATTGGTCGGCCCGGAACTATAGCAGAAGACACTTGCCCAAGATGCCACGCAGTGGGACTGAACCCGGAACCATGTGGTTGGTTAGCAAGCTACTTACCACACAGCCACTCCTGCGCCTATATATATATATATAATTACACATAATAACTTATAAATATCTAATTATTAAAATAAAAAAGTTATCAGAAAAGCAATTTCTATTTATATTTTCAAATATAGAATTACAAACGCACACACACATACAGAGAGAGAGAGAGAGAGAGAGAGAGAGAGAGGGAGAGAAAGAGAGAGAGAATTGATGGTCATTAAAAACTCAATTAATAACCAGTTGTTAAACTCCAGACCGTTATAACATTGCAGTAAATCGAAGTGGAACAAACTTGCATGTATATACAAGATCAGCTAAAACAATCGTTAGAAGCAACGTATTTAGAATGAAAGCAGAAAATCATAAATTTCACATATAGTTCTTAATGACCATTTTCTTCCAACGATTTTGGAAAAAGTCACTTTTCAATTAAATTAAATTCACAGACATAATGGCGTGATTATATTAATATTATTCTTATACCTGGGGATAGTAACTTTTTTTTGTTTCCTGGAATATAAACGGCTTTGGAGAACAAGTTTGAATCAAAAGTATAAATGTACTTTTTGTCATATGTATGGATATGTAAGAAGTGATAGATTAGTTTCATGCAAAGGAAGCCCTCAAAACTTATCAAGCCTATCAAACGGAACATCGGCGTTCGTCTCCATTTTGAATTAAAATAAACTAACAGACTAACACCGATATCTCATGTGATAGGCTTGGGGTTTTTTGAGGGTTTCCTTTACATGAAACCAATGGTAACCTAAATATACAAATAAAGAATCTTTCCACTAATGCGGTGTTGAGCACTCACTCTCATTGTTCAATAATTACACACACACAATAACATATAATGAAAATCATATTAAAAAATGATGATCTCAATATTGTAAATGATAAAAATCAATACATGGTGATTAGTACACATTCCAATGTAAAGGAAAATAGAAAAAAATGACAAAATGAGATATAAAGCTGTGACTATAATCAGAATACAATACATTTCAAGAGATACAATAAAAATCAAAATTAAAATTAAATGTAAAATGAAGGTTAATTCTAAAAATATTTCAAAATATTTAAAAATCATGAAGACATTTTGTAAAACATGAGCTTAAAATAGATAAAGGATGTGATACACAACCAAGACAACAAATTCCACTGTCACATAAAGTAAATGTTAAAATTATAAAAGAAATAAAGATGATAAATAGATAGGAAGGAATATTTGACGGTACCGCGGTCAATTTGGTTAGTAGGCGTAACTGAAATGCTAAATATTGCACAAGGAATATATAGGCAGCACAACAAAGCCATACACCAAATAAAATATTGGAAGCTCATAAGTATTTGTGAATATAAAATATAGGTAGATAGAACACCTATAAGAACATACACTTAATCTATAGTTGGTGAAAAAAGATAAATATCAACTCTGCGTAAAATTGTAACAAAATAACCGCTTTAATCGATGTCTACAATTGGTAAGTATCTCAATTCTTTATTGTCTATTTTATGTCATTTGTTTTTATGTGTTGTTTTGACACGGCACTGCCTATTCCAAACTTTGTTGTGATTGATTTGATCTGTTATCTATTGCCTATGTTATTTTTTGTTTTCCGTTGATGCATGATTATTTTGCTTTCTATAAGGAGGATATTACAATGGTTTTTTTTTTTTTATATTTCGATATATTCGATCTGATGAAATGAGCTGTAATCAATTTGATTGATTATTGAATATTGAAACGTATGTAATGAAGTATCAGAAATATCAATGACTTGTTTTTAGTTTTTTGATCACTTTTTTTAACATTTCAACTTTCTCCCCCTCTCTCTCTATATATATATAGTTGTTTAACTATCCCTCTATTTATCACTTAACTATCTATTTATGTATTTTGTGTCTGTGTGAGTGTGTGTAAATTCATGTCTGCCTGTTTCAAATGAGAGAATATAAGTGCCACAAGTTGCCAATTACAGTATTGTACAAAGACGTCTTGGAACATCCTCCTGGTCCATCAATGAAGCATTATCTATGACCAGCCATGTCATTGTTGACCGCAAGAACAACACTCAAGTACAAATCAATATAAAATCCAAAATCCTGACAGTCCAATCTCATCTGCTTCGGACAATTCTCATTGCAGAGAGAAATCATCGAAGACAATTCCAAGGTTAGGCAATCTCAATACGAAATATTTTGTACTAAGAATTCATAGAATATCTTAATGTCTTTCAAGCATTTATTTATTACAATTTCCAAATAATGTAGTCAAATGATTTTACTGAAGAGTATCATTCTATGTTCATGTGGTATTTAATGGTTGGCTATTCATTTCTTCAAGCTACTGACAAAGTTGCATTGAGTCGTGTGGAATATTTGTAGAGCATGTCAAGATAATTAAATGTCGTATTTGAGAATGAATTCCGTTTGAGAAAGTTTCGACCATACATTAAGCGCATACATCACCACGGCTTATCAAATTTCATTGTCCCGTGGCTTTTTTTTAGACCTGCGGCAGTTTAAAGTTGTGCAGATAACGCAGATGCTCGAATCCCGCTGCTCCTTCCACATTCACCAATGACATTCTTAGAGGGAAGCATTCAGATTCTTTAGGACTGATTGTGTATATATTCTTGGAGTAGTTTTAGTGGAGAGCGAATTTTTATTTTCCAAAGTATAGCTTTTTTGAAAACATCATTATGCAAAATGGTAGAACAGGGTATACCTATTTCCCGCATATCATGTTGATTCATGTGAAACAATTCTGTTAGGCGTGTACATTTTTAATTAGCGGAATCTCATACTTGTCTTTAATTTCCTTTAGTGAATTACACACACAGTTCTCTTTCCAAATTACAATCTGTGTAAATTTCCAGAGAGTCGCCAAGTTCCTTCAGAAGGTCTAATGTAACTTGATGTATAAGGATAGCGAGATTCCATTGTGAACAATTAGAATCGTTTGTAATTTCATCACTTTCAATATTTACACACTCGTGGCCCTCATGTATTTCTTTAAGCAGGTATTTAATTGGTTTCACTGCAGAAAATAGTAATACTTCTGTATGGATACGAACGTTTAACATAGGACTGTATCAGGCGTCCAATGTATTATTATCAGTTTACGGTGATATTTAGTCGTTTTCTGTACAGTGAATATCTGTCAATATTTACTTGAGTATGTCACTTGAATGTATTAGAGAAATGTTCATTACATTTATTATGCGTGTTGTATTAAGATTTAGGTAACCGCAGGAAGTGTGAATCATGCATTTCTTAATGCTTTCGTGACGTGTCAATGTACTCAATGGATCGGGTATTTCTCCTCATACTGCTTCAACTATTTTGTCGAGCTCATTAAATTTATCTCCTTCGTTTAAGATAACCAGAATATAAACATGAGGTAATCCTCGTTTCAGGAATTAGAGAGAATAGCAGTATGCCTTAACATTTCTCCACAAATACTATTACACTGGATATCGTTTAATAATTCTTGGAATTTTATTTTAAATACAGTTACCGCAGTGCCTGAAAGGTTAGATCTGTCTGAAGGGAATTGTCATTCATCTCGGCAAAATCTGTATGTCAAAAAGTGACAAATAAATCTGGCTTTCCAAGTATTCCCACCATAACTCTCAGATCATGGTATCGTTCTCTTAGATTCCTTGGGGATCCTTAAAATATTAATCGCAAAAAAAAAAAAGAAATTAAAATTCTTTAAGTCTTACAAGAGTTTCTGCATCACTGGCAATGGAAATCTTTGGTAAATCTTTGATATTTTTCAATTTTGAGATCCCCTTGTTAATATTTCAGATAATCCAGCTGATTCGCTCAAATTAAAAATGGAAGTCGGTAATGGAGTGTTAAAATAATTTTCCGCTGTACACAAGTGCGTTATATTTTCTTTTAATGTATTTTCGGCAACTCAATTTCATGTTGAAATATAGGAATATTATTGCACCTGATGTTATCAATTAACTCATGATTAAACGTCAGTCTTCGTTGCCATCCAGTCTCTCCATTGAAATAAAATATGCGTAAGTCATATGTTAAGACACGTAATATGTTCAAATTATTGAAAGAAGTTTCTTGATTTCTAGGGTCATGTTCCAAAAGGGGTCCACCATCAATAATCTTAAAACGTCATTGCTATTTCATCAAGGGAAGTTATAATATCTACATTCACAGTTTTGTCCTTTCTTGAAAGCCATATTGACTACGGGTGGAAGAATATTACGGTCTTATGTTACCTGTTGAAATCCTCACCTCCCAGTTTCTAACATTTCACACATAACTACATAAACATGGTTTGCTTCAATGATCTGAACTAATCCCAATTTGAGGGGTGCACCATCCATTATATATAGAAGACAAAGACGAATTGTAATGGGTAACGCCTGGGACAAATTTTGAAAGGATATAGAATAAATAGAAGAGAAAAATAATAGTTTTCTATTTATTCTAAATCCTTTCAAAGTTTCTCCCAGGTGTTATCCATTACAATTCGTCTTGGCCTAACGGCCCTTTGTGTCTGTCTTCGTTGATTGTTTACTCTGTACATCCACTCTGGTGTCGTTTGTTCGTTTGAAGCCCAACCTCACTATAAATTTTACCTTTTAAAAATTTCTGGATGCTGCTGTTTTATGGAAATTTCCTGTCTTGTTGTTGAAAGCTCGAAACAGGTAAGTAATAAACAGTCGACAACTGAGAAGGAGTTAGATTTCTTTTGGTATTTTGTCCTGTACTTATCTCTGCATGTTTACGTATTTTTTATTCGTTGGTGATATCTTGTACTTAATGTGTATTTTAAATTATACATACATACATACATACATACATACATACACACACACACATACATATATGTATATATGTATATATATATATATATATATATATATATATATATATATGTCAACACACAAGACAGCTATTATGCTCTCCCCCACAAAAAACCACCACGTAGATTCTACTGAGACTAGTAAGAAACAATTATGAACTTTTTTATTACACTTAACTTTTAAAAATATTTTTGATAAGGTTCGTTTTTTCAAGAAGAACCGAAACATGTAAAATTTCTAAGAAAATTAAAATTCATCTTATATAGTAGCGTTTTCAAACTTCTTTTTTATAAAGAAATAAATATATATATGTTCACTTGTCTACATATAAGCAAGTGTGCCAGGTAGTTGAGGACAAAATAAGAAAAAAAATGAGGATATTCAATAAAGAAGGCAAACTAGTTCCAGGGAAATGAAATACATGTTCAAGTGACAGATTATTCAGGTTTTTACGGAACTGCCAGCTGGTCCGCTCTCTCTCCTTCCCTCTGTCTGTCTGTCTCTCTGCATGCCTGCCTGCCTACCTGTTTGTCTGTTTGTCGGTCAGTCGGTCGATCGGTCTCATGATGATATCCAGACACTGTAATCTGGGTGATCCAAATCAGGAGAGCTAGACGTTCACATTTGGCATCATGTGATCGTGAAACACATGGAACAACTACTCCTGGGACGCGATGACCATGTGAGAGAAGATAGAATCTTTTGCGAATACTTATGGCCTTCCTTTAGTGTTCTTCTTTGATCTATTGTTATTAGTTTAACCCTTTAAAGTCCAGATATATTTGGAGAGTGAAGTAGTAAGGTGTCTTTTTGGTTTCTAAATGCAAACATATTCTATACAAACTCTACGTTTTTACCTTTTACCCATTACTTGTTTCAGTCATTAGACCGCGGCCATGCTGGGGCACAACTTTGAAGAATTTTTAGTTGAAAGAATCGACCCTAGTACTTAATTGTTTTGTGTTTTGAAGCCTGATACTTAGTCTATCAGTCCTTTTGCTGAATGGTTAAGTTAGGAGGACATAAACAAACCAACACCGGCTGTCTAGCTATAGTGGGCGACAAACACACACACACAAATATACATACACACACACATATATGAGGGGCTTCTTTCAGTTTCCACCTACCAAATCCGCTCGCAAGGCTTTGCTCGACTTGAGGATATAGTTGAAGACATTTGCTCAAGGTGCCACGAAATGGGACTGAACACTGAACCTTGTGATCGGGAAGCAAACTTCTTACCGTACAGCCATACCTTCTACATGGATTTTTATTTCACTGTTATTTGCTAGAAAAACATTAACTCAATGACCTAACGCCATTTAAAGGATGCAATCACTTAGACAAGAAAAGTGCCTGTTGCATGTTCATACTGGAAAGCTTTCAGTTTGCATCGCATATGGAAGCAGCAAGTTTTTTGTACAGCTAAAGCTCACTTCCACATTATTTCTACTAAAAATTTTATGATAATTGCATTCAGGTGGGAAATGCTTATTTATAACATTTAGAAAAATCATAGCAGCCTTGGAATGAACATATTAAATATATGGAGAGCCATACCATATAATGTTCAGTTTTTTTTTATTATTATTATTGCGTTTTTGAATATTAGTGTTGTTCAGTAAATAAATATATATATATTTTTTATACATCATTGTAATATTGAACAACACATTACGAAGATTCAGTGTCAACAGTTAAGATGGCAAGAATTTAGTTACTAGTATTATTAACACGGTTTCTATGGATCTGAAATCTAGTTGAAGATGTTGGAATTTATATTAATATTCTACAATTCCTTGTTTGGTCCCTTCTGGTTGTTGCTGCTGTTGTTGTTGTTGTTGTTGTTGTTGTTGTTTTCTTCTTCTTCTTCTTTTCTTCTTCTTCTTCTTCTTCTTCTTCTTCTCTCTTCCTTTTCCTCTATCTCCATCTTCTTTCCTTGTGTGTGCATTTCCTATCAATGTTTGTCCTTAACATCATCCTACCTTTCATTTTATCACCTATCACACACTCCACACACAGACACACACATGCACACAAACACACACACACACACACACACACGCACACACACATACACACACACATGCACACACACACGTTTCCATATCTGTATACATCCATACTTACCTCTCACTATATTCCTCTGACGTCCTTCATTCCTTTCCTTGTTTTTTGGTCCATCCATCTCTCTTTCACCCTCTCCCTGTCTCCACCTTTCTCTCCCTCTCTCTCCCCCTCTTTCTGTCCCTCTCTCTTCCTCTCCCTCTCTTCGATTGTTATCAATATTTTTCCTGAACATCTCCCCCATTATTTAATACCCTTCATCTAAAGTATACCTGGAAGGGAAACTAGATAAATACCTCATTTGAGAAACTGTAGATTTTAGAGATATTTTCCAATATTTTGTTTCTTAATTTTAGTATTGTTGTTGTTTTTGTTGTTGTTGTTTTTGCTGTTGTTGTTCTTCTTCTTCTTCTTCTTCTTCTTATTATTATTATTATTATTATTATTATTATTATTATTATTATTGTTATTGCTGTTACTATTGATGTTATTGTTGTTTTCCTTTCCATCAGTTTGTTTGTTTTCCATTTATTTAGTTTATCCTTTCACTGGGAAGATGTTAATTCATTTCTAATTTTAAAAGAAAATACAGAGATGAGCATGAACAGAGAGAGAGGGAGGGCGGCGGGGGGAGAAAGTGAGATACAGAGAAACAGAGAGGGAGAGAGGGAGAATGCACACTGAAATAAAGTGATGTTGGTTAGTGAGGAAGGAGATGAGTGAAGGGGTTCACAGAAGACGAGGGGAGAAAATATATAGAAGGAGAAATAAAGGGCAAATGAAGAAGAAAAGGAGGGATTAAGAAATAGGGAGGGATAAAGTTAGGGATATAGGTGGGTGTGCATGTGTGCATATACACACACACACACACACACACATATATATATATATATATATAAATGAGTATATATAAATACATATATATACATATGACTATATATGTATATGTATGTATATATATATATATATAAATGAGTATATATATATATATATATATACATATGAGTATATATATATGTACATACACACACACACACACACACATACATATATATATATATATATATATATATATAGATAGATAGATAGATTGATAAATATATGTATATTTGCATACATATATACACACACTCACATTATATATATATATATATATATATATATATATATAAAACACACATAAGTATGTATGTATGTGTGGTGATTTGGAGAAAGCTCAGCAAACTGTTCCTGTCTACTGAGGTGATGTGTTTTACGAAGCATGAAAATGCCAATGTGAATTCGTTCTGGTCAGTTTGTTGCCATATTGATGACACATTTTGCTCCGATCATTATCAGTTATCAGTGATCAGTCAGAATCAGCATGAATGAATGAATGAACAAATGAATGAGCGAATGAATAAATGTATGAATGAATGATAATATCTGGAGATTCTGTTGCAGATACTGGAAATGTCTCCATTGAATGGCCAAAAATTGTTATGACAAGTTGGGAAAGATCATTAAATCAAAACTATTTACTCGACATTTTCTATAATTCAGCGAAGTCAAGTGAAATGAATAACCATATTTATTTCAATTATTTATTACTTTTCTCTTTCACCAAGATTGAAGTGGACAGATTAAAGACACAGAATGCTGCAACCAATTCCTTAGATTTGGTTACACAGTTGAAAAAAACAAACAAACATAAGTTAGCTACAATGTAATTTGAAAACAGCTTTCATTTTCTGTTGTGTCTGGGGAAAGTCATTTTCTTTTTGTGCCTTATAATGTAAGACACTCACCACTAAAATTTCCACTTATTTCTAATTTTTATTCTCCTAAAATTTTCGTTGCGTCTTGCAACCTTTTCAATAATTTTAGTGGAAATTTTACCGGTGAGTGTGTTATATTATAAGTCACAAAAGGGTGAGTGTGTTATATAATAAGGCACAAAAAGAAAATGACTCTCCCCAGACACAACAGAATATGCTTCAACACACGAACTTATGTAAAGAATCTTGCAAATCAAATCCAAAACGAAATATCTTTCATTTAATTGGATAAAAAATCCTTTATTTAATTACTATGTTTGTGATGCATAATAGTAATTTCAAATTTTGTCACAAGGCCAGTAATTTTGGGGGGAGGGGGACTAGTCAATTACATTGACCCCAGTTTTTGACTGGTATTTGTTTTATTGATTCCAAAAGGATGAAAGGCAATGTCAAACTTGGCAGAATTAGATCTCAGAACTAAAAGATGGATGAAATGCTGTGAAGCAATTTTCCCAGCAAGCTAACAATTCTGCCAGATTACCATCTTTGGTAAAAAATAAAATTGGCTTCAAATTTTGGTGCAAAGCCTGCAATTTGGGGCAAGTCAGTTTCATCCACCTCGGTGCTGAAACAGGTATTTATTGTATCAACCCCCAAAAGGTCGAAAGGTAGAGTCAACCTTGGCAGAATTTGGAATCAGAATGTAAAGAAGGACGAAATGCCGCTAAGCTTTCTGTTTGGTCTGCTAAGGATTCTGTCAGCTGAACTCCCTTTGGTGCAAATAATATTGATTTCAAATTTCGACACAAGGCCTGCTCAACTGGTACTTATTTTATCAGCCCTCAAAGGATGAAAGGCAAAATATACCTTGGTAGAATTTCTATCTAAGAATCTAAAGATGGACAAAATGCCAACTGGCATTTTACTCAGCATGCTAATGATTCTGCCAGCTCGCTGCCTTTGGTAATGAATAATATTCTGTTCTACTCTTGGCACAAGGCCCGAAATTTTTGGGGAGGGAGCCAGTCGATTAGATCAACCCTAGTGTGCAACTGGTACTTAATTTATTGACCCTTCAAGGGATGAAAGGCGAAGTCGACCTCGGTGAAATTTGAAATCAGAATGTAAAGACAGATGAAATACCACTAAGTATTTCACTCGGCATGCTAATGTTTCTGCCAGCATGCCACCTTTGGTAATGAAAAATATTGAAAGCATTTATGATGAGTGAAGAATAAACAAAGCAGAACAATAACAACAACAACAAAAGCAAAGTAAAATTGTAAGCAGTGTTATTCTTTTATAGGCGTCAAAACATTTTTATTGGAATTCTAACAGAAATATTTTGAAAAATATGATATTCCTGGAACTGACCACACTGCAGAAATATAAAGTTTCCAAGAGGTTCTTGTATAGATATTATCACGGAGATTATATCAACATGGAAGCATTGTCATACAGAGAACATTATCAGTGAATCCTTATCATCATAGATATAACATCAAAGAGACATCAGACAGAAACCATTATAATGGAAGTGCCGTCCTCAACAGCAAAAGAACATTGTCAAAGTGACATTATCATCATTAATATGACATCACAAAATCATCAGAGAGAAAAACTATCAAAATGGTGACATCGTCATTTTTATTGTTGTCATCGGTTTTGTCATTGTTGTCATCGAAGTGATGACGATGATGATGATCATCATCATTAATAGAACATTATCTCTCTATATATAAACGGCAAAATCTGTGTGTGTGTCCTTTATACAAATCCACAATTTTTCATTTAGAGGGCTTGCACTTTCTATGGTCATTTAAAACCGTCCAAGGGTGGTCGTGCACATCTTTACATTTCCCCAATCACTCCACAAAGCTATTAAAAAATCAATAGAAGTGACTTTTTTGTGAATTTTCTATCCAAACCGAATCAAAATGCCTGGATCTTGATACGCCAATTTAATGCCAGCTAGCTGTATGTGATTGGTTGGAGATTTGGACAGTACTCACGTGTATGTGCGCACGCACGCAGCTGTATATGCATGCACTAGCACTATGACCTGACGTTGCTGGGTCATAGTGCTAGTCATAGAGATAGCATAACAGAAACATCAGAGAAGAACTATTTTGTTAGAGATAACAACATCATCATCAGAGAGACATCATCAAAGTGACATTTCTACCATAAAGAAATTCTCATCATTGAGGCAGTGTCATAGAGATATGATCATCACAGAGACAATATCATTGTACTGATAACATCATCATCATTGTTTAACGTCTGCTTTCCATGCTAGCATGGGTTGGACGATTTTGACTGAGGGCTGGCGAACCGGATGGCTGCACCAGGCTCCAATCTTGTTCTGGCAGAGTTTCTACAGCCCTTCCTAACGCCAACCACTCCGAGAGTGTAGTGGATGTTTTTACATGCCACTCGCACAGCAATTACATAATCCCACAGATCATCGTCATTGGGTAAACCTTATTATGGAGACATCCTCATCAGGGAGAAAGAGAGAGAGTGAGAGAGGAGAGAGAGAGAAATTAATGAAGACAACATCAGCATAGAAAAAGAATCCTTACAAGAGGCAACATGTAGAGTCTTCATCATCATAATAGTGACATCAAGATGACAAGAAGAACTTTACCATGGAACTGATAGCAACTTAAATTCGTCATCACAGAGAAATCGTCACCAAAGAGGCATCATCTTTATACAGAAAACATCAGTGGAGTGACATCATTGTTATGATGAACATTATTATCATAAAGACATTTACTGAATTAGAGACCATCACAAGGCAGTGAGCTGGCAGAATCGTTAGCAGACCAGACCAAATGCTTAGTGGAATTTTGTCCATCTGTAGGTTCTGAGTTCAAATGCTGCCAAGGTTGACTTTGCCTTTCATTCTTACAGGGTTGATAAAATAAGTACCAGCTGAACACTGGGGATGATGCATCATCTTGCCCCTTCCTCGAAATTGCTGGCCTTGAGCCATAATTTATAACCAAATTAGGGACTACCTCAGCAAAGAGACATTACTCGTTTTTGTTCTTAAAGAACTTCATTTTGGATTTGTAATGATATTCTTAGCATAGATCTTTCCCTGGTCCTCTGGTGTCATAGCCAGTCACTGTTTTTCTTATTTTGTGGTAGTTTACATACCACTTGCATAGAAGAGCACAGATAGCGACCAATATGGGACATGAACCCACGACAGTCGTGTTATTAGCATGGTGCTCTAACCAACTGAGCTAACTGGCCTGGAGCACAGATAGATGCTACTGTTGAAAAGGTCAGCATATGGGGTCATATGCGGCTGTGCTTTGAGTACATCTTTAATCAAGGCAAATAAGTTTTGAGTTGGTAGAGTGTTAAATGAAGCAGTAGTTATAAAGTTGATACATCTTTCTTTTTAAATATTAACCGTTTACAAAGGTCTCCAATTGCCATTCATTGTTTAATCCCTGCCATATCAACATGGCATGTCTTGAATCTTGAAATTATCTCTTATTCTTATAAGGAGCTGGTCTTAATTGTCATTTGGTATTTAGGATACATCATTAAAAGGCGGACCTAATTTCAATTAATCAAGGATTTATGTCATATAATATTTGAAATACCTGTATTTGTCTATGTTGTTCAAAATACATACCACCATAACCTCTGTGGTATTCATTTTAGCTCATTTTTCTTTAAATTATTTACATAGTACCTGGATTAATTTGAACTTGGAAATTTTATATCTAAATCAAAGGTTGAAATGATGTTATCCACAACACCGCTGATGCATGCATATATCTAAAATTTCCAAATATGAATAAGTTTTTTTTATGCCATAGTAGAGACATAAATTCTAACATTTTGGACACAACATTCTTTGTTACAATTCATGTTTATTTAGGCATACTAACTTATTCATACTTGCAAATTTTATTCACTGATTTTTATCAACATAGACCACTATTAGTTTCTCTGGACTTTGCTTTGTGTTTATATGTACATATATATATTCTGCATCGCTACCATCATTGTATTGATAACTTTCTCTAAGTATTATGCCACACTACCATCATACCTTCTATGCATCATATCAAACCACTTGGTGCTTCATTTTTATTTAATTTCATTGTTTAATCGCTTTCTTAAACATCCACTCTGCTATCTCAGAAACTGGTGAAGCTAGCAAATCTAAATCGGTTTTAGCAATGATTACAAAACAAAATCATTTTTTGTCTGTATATAGTTTTATTTGTATATAAATACATATACATACCAATATACATATGTGTGTGTGTATGTGCATGTGTGTGTATGTATGTATGTATATGTATATATATATATATATATATATATATATATATATTATATATATATATATATATTTATAGATAGTTAGATAGATAGATAGATAGATAGGCAGACAGAGATAGATAGATAGATAGATAAATGTATCTGTTGAGTGAGTTATGGTTTACTTTAAAAATGAAATGAATTACACAAAAAAAAAAGTGAAATTCACTAAAAATAAGAGTTTTACTAAAATACCAAAATGAAAATCAGTTCTACAAAACTGAAATTCTATACAAATATGTTAACTCATAACAAAACAATGTCATTCAGATACGACTGGTTCCAACAGTAGAAAAAAATATTACATTTGAATATTAACCATATACAAAAAAGAAAAAGAAAAAAACGGAAATGTTCCTGTGGTTTTCATCTGTTAACTTTTTGGTTAATACTTGGTTAAATATTTCTTCTGATTATGTAATGGAATGGAAGTTCTGCACCTTATTGAGCATAATTCTACTTGTGTTGTGTAAGGCCAGTCCCTAAGTAATGTTGAATTTTTAGATTATGATTTTGAAAATGAAAAAAAAAATGTTTATTTCAAACATTTTAAAAATCTGTACATACTTTCCATTACTATTAATGATAGTCTGCTCCACTAATGGATTAAAATCTTTTAAATCCATGTTATATAAAAAAGGTATCAAGAGCTTTTGAGGCAAAAAACACTAAAAAATTTGTTTTTAGTTCCTCTGAAATTCCCTGTCACTAATTATGATAATGATAAACTCTTACAATTTATAGGAGTAATATTTTCAAAGAGAACTGCAAGAGATTACATTTGGGCTGAAATAAACACTTCAGCTCCTCATTACACTAACTTCGATAAAAATAACAACATTGAAACAATTCACTCTAAAATGAAAGACTAATTTTTTTAGCTTGTTGAAGAAGATAACAATCTTGATGTGATCACTGCTAAGGGCTTCACAATCATAAATACATCACAGATGTTGTTGAGTAAGCCAACAACATTCTTAGAACAATAAAAAACAGTTATTTTCATTAGTTAGTGACAAACATATTCTCTTCAAGACTACATCATCATCATCATCGTTTAACGTCTGCTTTCCATGCTAGCATGGTTTTGGACGATTTTGACTGAGGGCCGGTGAACCACATGGCTGCACCAGGCTCCAATCTTGATCTGGCAGGGTTTCTAAAGCTGGATGCCCTTCCTAACGCCAACCACTCCGAGAGTGTAGTGGGTGCTTTTTACATGCCACCAGCATGGGGGCCAGTTAGGCGGTACTGGCAATGACATTGCTCGAATCTTTACACATGCCACCGACACAGGTGCCAGTAAGGCGACGTTGGTAACAATCACGCTTGAATGGTGCCCTTTTACATGCCACCGGCACAGAAGCCAGTCGGCTGCTCTGGCAACGATCATGCTCAGATGGTGCTCTTGGCACCCTACTAACACGGGCACAAATACCAGTAAGGCGACGTTGGTAACGATCACATTCTCTTCAAGACTACAT
This sequence comes from Octopus sinensis, assembly GCF_006345805.1. Taxonomy (NCBI): domain Eukaryota; kingdom Metazoa; phylum Mollusca; class Cephalopoda; order Octopoda; family Octopodidae; genus Octopus; species Octopus sinensis. Next base: position 33,449,646 of record NC_043004.1, read on the forward strand.
TGTGAAGAAACTTAAAATAATATCATTTGTTGACTACATTTGTTTAAAGCTTAGGATCTTGAAGAAACTGCAAATGAAATTAGAAAATTAATTGCATCATTAAAGTAGCTGATATTTGGGGTTCGAGCTAAGGGGTTTGATTGGGTTTCACTGATTGACAAATGAAGACAAGATTCTGAAACAGTCAAGAAGAAACAAAAGGCAAAGATGACATCACTGAAAATAGTATAATGGAATCCTATCAGACACCAACGAGATCATCATCATCCTCATCATTGCTGCCACTGTCACTGCTGCTGTTACCGCTGCTGTTGCTGCCAATGTCACCATGGCTTCCACCATGGTTGCTGTGGTTGTTGCTGCATTGCCATTGATGCTACCACTATGGCCGTGGTTGCAACCAACACCAGCTGTAAGTCTATCCTTTGCTTTATAAAATGTCTTAGAAATTTCACACTGCCTTGGGCTTTGTTATCTCATTTTATTTAACCTATACATGCACACACGCAACCTGCGTTAGACTCCTCACTCATAAAATTATTGAACCGGGAGTCTAACAGTGGTCCCTCCATAACACTTACATAGCATTACCTGCTTTTTGAGTCTTCTGGATACCAAAACCTCTTGTATACATACATACATACTTACATATATATATATATATATATATAAATTAGAAAAAAACCCACCTTTTATCAATTCAGAATGAACAATTAAATTACACCATCCAGAAAATTACATATAATAGAAATATTAACGTTAAAATAACAATAAACTGTCAAAGATTAAGTAAATTGCAAAAACAATAATAATAATAATAATAATAAATTGTATAAATTTATATAAGTTATTATTATTGTCATTTTAATGTTAATATTTCTATTATATGTAATTTTCTGGGTGGTGTATTTTCATTGTTCATTTTGAATTGATAAAAGGTGGGTTTTTTTCTAATTTTTTATATATATATTATATTGTGTGAAATTTGATTTAGTACTTCTAAATTGAATTTTTTTTCCTTGTAAGTTTTGGATTTTATTCCCTCAAATATTAATATATATATATGTATACGTATGAGAGGTGACTGAGACTCCTGGCAATTTGCAGTGCTTCAGAAGACACATGGTTGTCCATGCATGCAGGTAAATGATCTGTAGCCCTCTTTTATCGAGCATTCTTAATTTTGCAGGATTGTGGGTGCTGGTTCCATGCGAAAAGCATCTGTATTGGTAACACATAAAAGCACCCAGGCTGGTGCTACATGGAACCACGAAGTACACCGTATAAAATGGTTGGCATTAGGAAGAGTATCCAGCTATAGAAGCCATGCCAAAGCAAACATGGTGACCAGGCAGCTCTTTAGCTGGCCAGCTTCTGTCAAAATGTCCAACTCATGCCAGCATGGAGAACGGATGTTAAATGAACGGATGATAATGATGATGAATGTACATATACACACACACACACACACACACACACACACACACATATATATATATATATATATATGTATGTATGAATGAATCAATCTCAGCCCTTAATTTTTATCTTAAGACCAGTTGTTATTCTATGAGTTTCTTTTGTTGAACTGCTAAGTTAAAGGGAGATAAACACACCAAGACTGGTCGTCAAGTGGTGGTGGGAGTCAAACACAGACACAAAGATACACACAAACACACACACACACACATAGGTGCAATGGGCTTCTTTCTGTTTCCGTCTACCAAATCCACTCACCAGGCTTTTGGTTGGCCTGAGGCTATAGTAGAAGACATCTATCCAAGGTGCCACTCAGTGGAACTGAACCCAGAACCATGTGGTTGGTAAGTAATGTTCTTACTACACATCCACACTTGTGCCTATACATATATATATATATATATTAGTATATGTATGTATGTATGTATGCATGTATGCATGTATGTATGTATATATTTATATATGTGTGTGTGTGTGTGTCAACTTTGCCTTTCATCTTTTTGGGCTTGATTAAATAAGTACCAGTTATGCACTTGGGTCAAGGTAATCGACTTAATCCCTTTGCCTATCCTTGTTTGTCCCTTCTATGTTTAACCCCTGTGGGCAATAAAGAAATAAATATATACGTATGTGCGTGTACATATATATACTTTTTTACTCTAGGCACAAGGCACGAAATTTTTGGGGAGGGTACCAATCAATTAGTATTTAACTGGTATTTAATTTATCAACCACAAAAGAATGAAAGGTAATGTCGGCCTTGGCAGAATTTGAACTCAGAATGTAAAGACAGATGAAATACTGCTAAGTATTTCCCCCCGGCTTGCTAACATTTCTGCCACCTCGTTGCCTTAATATATCGTTACTATTAATATATATATATATTAATATATATCGTTGCTATTATGTTAAACTGTCATGTGTCTACATTTGGCTAAATGCGTTTTTTTCAATATCTATTTTTGCTTGCAATAGCTGGTTCTTTTGGTCAAACTATCGTATCTCCAGCTGCTTCAGATGCCAAGATCTCAAAAATTGTTCAAGTTTAGTACAATGGTTTTGCTATGGAATGGTAAAACTATTTTTTCATTTTCTGAAAAAGCCACGTTTTGGACTTACGACAATTTTGCATAATAGCAATGATATATATATATATATATATATATATATATATATGTGTGTGTCCCTATATGTGTCTACTTCAATTGTGTTGACTCATTCTGTATCTCAGATTATGTCTATTAATTGATATTCTTTAATTGTTTTTTTATTGTTGGTATTGATTTGTTCTTGCAGCCTGGGAATACAACTCGCATTTATTGTATGGACGGACAATAATAAAAGACAATACATTTCACTTGAATTGTATATTGAGGCTTTCCTTTAAGTCATGTGTCATGAACTACACGACAGTGTTGCCAGATGTCAAGTTCATTGTAGCATTTTCCACAAGACTTTCTATGGGTTTTTTCAGATTTTAATTGTAAACAAAAATTAACAACAAAATAACAATATATCTTTATTTCCAATTTTTCAAGTATCATGCTTACATTTTCAAGGATTCCAATGATAGAAAAGGTAAAATTAAAATTCTTCAACTAACTATTTGAGCTGCATAAACATTCTAATTAATTCCTGTATGCCCTTAATCCATCCGTTAATCCATGTATCCATCCACTCATCCATCCACTCATCCATCTATCTTGCCATCTATCCAACAAGCCAACCAACCAGCCAGCCAACCAACCAGTCATGGAATATGTCCAAAATTACCAGCCAGCAAAGGCGCTTTTATAGAATCATTAAACCTGCTAGAAATAGCAACCAAATCACTCTCAAATCACAGATTTTTATGTTACATATATTCCGGTTTGAAGTGCTGCATACCCACCTAAAAATGAGTAATACTTGATTCGGGAATGTCTTTTATTAGAGGTCTGCTCAGTTATGAATGATCATTGGTTAAACAACAACAACAAAAACACTTCCAGCCTCACCACCACCACCACCACACTGCTGCTGCCACTGTCATGATCTTTACCAGTTTATGTGTGGTTCTGAATGGTTATCTGTGTCTTCTATACTGGAATTTCATTTCCTTCTGTTTGTTAAGTCACAAACTTGCAACAATCAGAGGGAAACCAAATTCCAAATCCTGAGGGATTGTTATAAGAAAAACAGGTGAATTGCCAGAAATTATAGCACGAACAGATCAATTTTGTTTAAATTATTTTTAAATAATGTACTAGCGACGGCGGTACATATTCTAAAATTGGAACGGCACAGAGAAGATTAGTATAGTCCTTGAGCAAGGATGACATACAAATTCGTGAAGCATTTCATATTTTTTATAGGCGCAGGAGTGGCTGTGTAGTAAGTAGCTTGCTTAAAAACCACATGGTTCCAGGTTCACTCCTACTGCATGGCACCTTGGGCAAGTGTCTTCTACTATAGCCTTGGACCGACCAAAGCCTTGTGAGTGGATTTGAAAGAAGCCCGTCGTATATATGTATATGTATATATATGTGTGTGTGTGTGTGTGTGTATGTTTGTGTGTCTGTGTTTGTCCCCCCAACATCACTTAACAACTGTTCAGCAAAAAGATAGCAGTTCGGCAAAAGAGACAAATAGAATAAGTACTAGGCTTACAAAGAATAAGTCCTGGAGTTGATTTGCTTGACTAAAGGTGGTGCTCCAGCATGGCTACAGTCAAATGTCTGAAACAAGTAAAAGAGTAAAAGAGTAATTTATTTTCCCTTCTCTTTGAGCATGATTATATGTGCCTTTTAAGCCATTGAAACCAGCAGCATATTTTGATAAAAATGTGAATACCTACTTTTATCCACAATAATATTCTGAAAGCATCTTCTCTTTGTTTTTGATAGAAATTTACTCATGGGAAACCACTTAATTTTTTTCAATTTGTGTGTGTGTGTGTGTGTGTGTGTGTGTGTAAGTAGCTCAAAACACTGGTACTGCCTGTTGGCATCATTAGGTTGTAACCAGGAAAATAGAACAGGAGCTTCTATATACATTTTCAAAACATTTCCTATAAACAAACTTAAAGGATATATATATATATATATATATATATATATATATATATATATATATATATATATATATATTAAGGGCATTACTATACATAAATGCCTCATGTTAAGAGGGACTCTTAAAGTCAAAAACTACCCTAATATAATTATGGTAGTTTTTGACTCTAAGAGTCCCTCCTAACATGAGGCATTTATGTATAGTAATGCCCTTAATATAAATAAATATATTTAAAGGGAATAATTAATAAATTTTTTCCCTATGAAGTTTTTCATGCTAACTACTTAATAAATTCTTATAAAGGTTTTATCTTATTTTAAAATTTATATATATATATATATATATATATATATCGTTGTATAAATTAAAGGTAAAAAACTTTTTTATCCACACCCATTTATTACATTCAGTTGTGTAATTGCCATTCAAATAAAAAAAAAACTCTTGTGTATTAATAATTGGGTTTTCTACGAGCAGTATATTGGGTAGATATTATCCCTTAGTTGGTTGGATTAAGAACCTCTAACTCTCTTGGAATTATATATAGATATATATATATATATATATATATATATATATATTATATATATAGATATATATATTAAGGGCATTACTATACATAAATGCCTCATGTTAAGAGGGACTCTTAAAGTCAAAAACTACCCTAATATAATTATGGTAGTTTTTGACTCTAAGAGTCCCTCCTAACATGAGGCATTTATGTATAGTAATGCCCTTATATAATAAATATATTTAAAGGGAATAATTAATAAATTTTTTCCCTTATGAAGTTTTTCATGCTAACTACTTAATAAATTCTTATAAAGGTTTTATCTTATTTTAAATTTTATATATATATATATATATATATATATATCGTTGTATAAATTAAAGGTAAAAAACTTTTTTATCCACACCCATTTATTACATTCAGTTGTGTAATTGCCATTCAAATAAAAAAAAAACTCTTGTGTATTAATAATTGGGTTTTCTACGAGCAGTATATTGGGTAGATATTATCCCTTAGTTGGTTGGATTAAGAACCTCTAACTCTCTTGGAATTATATATATATATATATATATATATATATCCTTCTTCCATTTTCCTGAGCGCCTAATAATAATAATACTGTAATTGTTCCAGTGTTGTTTTTTCTGTTTTCCCGTTTGGATTAATCTTATATATATATATATATATATATAATATATATATATATATATGTATATATGTATATATGTATGTATGTATGTATGTATGTATGTATGTATATGTACGACCGCGTGTGTACCGTTGGCGATTTTTTTCCTTCGTCTTCCCTTCCTTGGATCTTTCCTTTTCCTATGTTTCTGACGAAGAGCTCTGCTCGAAACGTTATACCCTCCTTCTTCCATTTTCCTGAGCGCCTAATAATAATAATACTGTAATTGTTCCACGTGTTGTTGTTTTTTCTGTTTTCCTGTTGGATTAACCTTATATATATATATATACATATACATACATACATATATACACACTTATATACATACAAATATATACATATGTATATGTATGTGTGTGTGTGTTTATAGTCCAAGCTTGTCATTGCTGTTTACAATCTTGGTTGTCAATATGACCAGTTGCTCTGCACTTTTGTAGGTCAGTGGAATAGAGAGAGAAGAAAAGAAAGAGGTAAGAATTGGTAACAAGAACATCTAGCCCTTAAACCCGACCTCAAATAACTCTCTGTCATAATTCAAGCTTGCTTGGAAACATGGAAACTAAACCAAGGAACTGACAGAGATTTGGAAATAGACAGAACCAGAAACCTGAGACAGAAAACAGAAATTACCCCTTAATAATAAGCCTTTCTCTTATTGGTACAAGGCCAACAATTTCACGGGAGGGGGTAAATTAATTACATCGACCCCAGTATTCAACTGGTACTTGTTTTATTGAACCTGGAAGGATGAAAGAATAAGTTGACCTTGGCAGAATTTGAACTCAGAACATAATAGATGGATGATATGCTGCTAAGCATTTTTCCCAACATAGTAATGATTCTGCCAGCTCAAATGGTTAATTTCTTATAATAATAATAATAACAATAATAATAATATCCTTTCTACTGGAAGCACAAGGCCTCAAATTTGGGAACTGGTACTTATTTAATCAACCCCAAAAGGATGAAAGGCAAAGTGACCTCGGCAGAATTTGAACTCAGAATGTAGCAACAGGCGAAATGCCAGTAGCATGCTAACAATTCTGCCAGCTTGCTGCCTTAATAATAATAATAATAATAATAATAATAATAATAATAATAATGATAATAATAATAATAATAATAATAATAATAATAATGATGATGATAATAATAATAATAAGGATTTCATTTATTTACCACAAGGGCAAAGGATGAGGGGGTCAATACAAAGACAAACATAAAATGTGGGAGTTTACATATAATGAAATGAAAAAAAAGGAAAAAGAAAGAAAAAAGAAAGAAAGTATACACAGTATATACATATGCATAGCATACAAAGGTTAAAAAAAACAAATGCATGGGAAGGATGATAGAGATGTTGCCCTCCTGATACAGGAGAGCCTCTAGGGATAATCGAGGAACCTCACTGTCCGAGATTTCCCTGAAACCTCAAGAGCAACTGCCCTTTCCAATTGCTTCTCTCCAACACACAGATCTACACTTAGAGAAGTACCATCCACTTCTTGCCATTTTTGCAACTTTCACCCACCTTTCAATAAACTCAGTCAAGGGCAGCACTTCCCTCACCACTCTCAATAATAATAATAATAATAATAATAATAATAATAATGATAAATGCCCTGATGCAGTACCAGGCAGCGGATCTCATGGCTTCTGATCTTAACTGACTGGAAGTGTTATCATGTACATTGTTTTGTCTTGGTATAAAAGATGGGCTACAGCAAATATTCTGCTCAATACCACAGATTTGCTTGTCAGTTGTTTGACCGTAACCAGTTGAGCATGTCCCTTAGTGGCTGACGATATGTGCATCTCTGATCATGAGCAGAAGTAGTGGGGGAGCATCATAGCCATGTGTTGAGAGGGATTCTTTGGGGTTTGAATAATTCACCTCTGGAAACATGGGTGTTTCATTCAACATCCTTAAACAACCCTTATTCAGGGACCTTTTGAGTGGGATGGGTTACCCAACCAGAAGATAATTCTAACTGGGCCCACCCGCAAGGTCATGCGCTGTTTATCTTGTTATGAGATCACCATGTCGTGCACATATGGTTGTGATGCATGTGCCTGGTGTACCCTTATCAGACGGGTAGTCATGATGGGTATACTGGACTTCGTATATTTGTACTCCAGTGTCACTTTGATGGCATGCACTGCTCTCTCACTCAATAATAATAATAATAATAATAATAATAACAATAATAATGATAATAATAATAATTATGTTTCATTTTTGGATTTGGTTTGCAAGACTATTGAAAAGGTTGCAAGATGCAACGAAAATTTTAGGAAAATAAAATTAAGAAATAAGTGGAAATTTTACCAGTGAGTGTGTTAAATTATAAGGTACAAAAAGAAAATGACTCTCCCCAGACACAACATAATGATAATGTGTTAATTGAGAAAGAAAGCAAGTGATAGTGTTAATTGAGAAAGAAAGCAAATGATAGTGTTAATTGAGACAAGAGGTAACAATTGAGTTAATTGAGAAAGAAAGCAAGCGATGCTGGATCATAGATATAGTATGCCCAGCTTACAACAAGGTATGCAATAAGGAAGAAAGAAAAGTTGATAGACATGACAGGTTAGCTTGGGAGGTTAAGTAGTTGTGGTTGCTGAAAAAAGTGGTAGTAGTACCAATAATTGTTGGAGCCCTGGGAATAGTGAGTAAAAATCTCGAAAAGTACATGGAACAAATAGGGGCTGCAATAAGGGTGGAGGACTTGCAGAAAACAACACTGCTTGGAACCACTCGAATACTCTGGATGGTGTTCAAAAAATAAGGAGTGTTACCTCAGTTCACTGGTAGTGAACAGCTGGCACCATAGTACATCTCCAGCATTAGAAATTGTGCAAAGACTAGATAATAATAATGGTTTCAAATTTTGGCACAAGGCCAGTAGTTTTGGGAGATGGGTTAACTTAATTACATCAGCCACAGTGATGAAATGGTACTTGTTTTATTGACCTCAAACAGATGAAAGGTAAAGTCAACCTTGGTGGAATTAGAACTCAGAATGTACAGACGGATGACATGCCATTAAATATTTCGCCTGGTATGGAAACAATTCTGATTGTTTGCTATCTTAGTAATAATAATAATAATTTTAGAAGCTGTATGAGGCTAAACTTCCCTTTTGGTTTTTTCACTGTCAAAAATTATCTGGTGAAATATCAGGCTGAACATTAGCTGCATAAAGTAGCTAGTTTAAAAAGGGCAGCAAATGTTTTAAGTATGACCCTTCATCTACAAACTGACAGTAACGGTATGATATTTCCCAGCAGCTTGTTAACTTTTGGTGTCAGTTTCTGAGTAACTCATCATAGAACTGCTACTCTTACTCCACTTTTAAATGTGTCACCAGCATTCCAGGCTAGTGTCAAAGGTGATTGAATTCTTAAAAAAGAGACAAGAACTTATTTTCATGAACAGTAAAAGAGCCAGTGGAAAAATTCAAAAGCACAATTCTGAAACAATAAAAATTATCTTGTCAAGCAAATTGCCTGGCTTCCTATTAGTAACATTAGGATGTGCGCTGCATCACAGAAGTCATACAAAA
>NC_043004.1:33461440-33466440 GCF_006345805.1 Octopus sinensis
TTAGGAATGGTGTCCAGCTGTAGAAACCAATGCCAAAACGGACACAGGAGCACAAAACAGTTCTCTAACATGTCAGATCCTGCAGAGACATCCAGACCATGTCAGAGATAAAACGGTAATGACGAAGATGATGCTGCCACTGCGTCCCTTGGAATATCTTCAAGCACCTCCTTAATCTTGGTCACCATATTGTAATCCCTGGGATTTTTCAGGTGAAAAATTGGGGTTGGTGTAGTCGTAGAAATTCTCTGACAACCACTTCTGTCACTTTCCAGAGATATGGCAAGGATCCGCATCCCGCTGCCACACATATGACCATCCAGCAGCAAGTCTCTCCAGCTAGGGATTTATCATAGTCTCTAGCTGCTTCACATAACCATCTGAATTGAACTGAAGGCTCTGTTCAATGGTTTGGGGACAAATTCTATCATGTGGACACAGTAAGAATACTTGCTGTGTTTCTTGCTGCTGGCTACGGCCTTGTAGTCTCTGTTGGAACTGTCCATATAATTTCTCACGGCCTTTAGTATTCACAGGGAACTGAACAACAGTCTTGTCAGCATTTTGATACCCATCACGAACCACAATGATACAGGTAACTTTTTTCCAATATTCAGATAGCTTCCACTCCTCCATGTCAGCTAACTTTTTCTCAATTACAACATTAATCTTTATGCTCTCCAACACCATCGATTGTCCACCCATACCTCAAGTGGTTCCTGATAAAGCAATCATCAAATTTAACCCAAATATCCTGTAATCCTCAGCTGACAAAAGCTTTGTGAATGGATTTGATTGATAAAAACTGAAAGAATCCTCTCGTGTGTATCTATGTGTGTGCGTGTGTCAATGTGTTTGTCTCCCATCACAGCTTGAAGACTGGTGTTGGTTTATTTGCATCCCTGTAATTTAGAGGTTTAGCATGGATAAAAGCTAATAGAGTCAGTACTAGGCTTAAAAGTAAGTACTGGGATCAATTCATACACCTGAAACCATTTAAGATGGTGCCCCAGCATGGCCACAGTCCAAAAGCTGAAATAAGTAGAAGAAAAGATGGGAACGATGCAATAAAGAGACAAGTTTAATGTTACACAGGCGATAATAATAATAATAATAATAATAATAATAATAATAATAATAATAATAATAGTAATCGTAATAATAATAATGATAATAATAATAATAATAATATAATATAAAAACTAAATTCCGCCTCTCCTTGTTTCACTACATTTTGGTTGTCTTCAATAATCAAAGAGTTTCTGTTGCCTTTCCTGATTTCTGCATTCACGTAGAATAAATATCATTTATATTTTAGAAATGAATCAATTAACTCTGCACCATTTCATATTTACACAAATGCATTCTATCTCAGAAATATATTTTGATATGTAGAACAAAATTTAGATTAATTGGCAGCAGTTTAAAGAATAAACTGCATTAAATAGACAAGGAACAAGTGTTGTTGGATGATTAATATTTGAGGCTAATTTAAATTATTATCCATGTGATATGTGGTATAATATATAAACTCCTTTTCTAGCCAACTAATCATTCATACAAACAGATTTTAATATTGAGGCTGCAGAAATTTTGCATGACTTAGCAACAAGCCAAATGAAAGAATTTCTTGGCAAAATACTTGCCAGTGACCCATATAACTAAAACTGGAGCACCAACCCTACAGGATTAAATAATACATCAAACAGAAAAACATCACAATATCAATGATGCATACAGTTTAAAACTAGAATTGGAAGTTAATAATTTCTGATTATCAATTCTGACCTCATAAAATAAAGAAATAATTCCAGTGGTATTTAGCAAGAGCTAAAGTAGATGCCATATACATGTCAGTAATGTCAGTGGCATCAGTGGCGTATGTAGTGAAGTGTGTCATTCTGGAGCAAAGGTAACTTTGAACTATACTTTATAAAATACATGCCATATGGTTAAATGATGGCATGTTAAGATTTTGCCAAAATCTTGAAATAGAAGAAATATGATTGGATTTATAAGTTCACTTTCAATGCAACAGCTCTGGTTTTGGAAATGGCATTTCTAAACACATACAATTGAAAGAATCATATTAACCTCACCTGTTTAACCCTTTTCATGAAAACCTGCCTGACACAGTCCTTGGTTTCTTTGAGACATGCTTCCTGTTTTGAAGAGTTTTAAATTAAAACCTTCCATTAAGATTTCATGCTAATTTAAAATCCAAACAATAGTTTAATAATAACAAAGTTATTTTGCTAAATTCTTTATTATTTTCAAAATTAAACAAATGCAGAGTATTCCAAGAAAAAGGTGTAAAACAAACAGGTGATGCTTAATTACAATTTCTTGGGGTACACTAGAGGGAAAACAATTCTGGAATATTGAATTGGACTAGTCTGATGATACATTTCACCATTCTGATTCTGCATTTTTATTCTATACTATGATGAAATTTTGTACTACTGTGATGTAATTTTGTATTCAAAATAAATAAATTAAAAAAACTTTAAAAGTATCTACACTAATTATAGATATATCCTTTGTCAAGAACTTTTCATTAAGTACTTCTATGTTTTCACTTTACAATGTTGAATCTGTTTCTTTGATTTATAACACAATTCTTTCTTTACAAAGCGAACATCAATTTAGAGTAATTAATATCAACTTTGTCATCAATAATACTTAAGGCTAGAAACCTAACTTCAAAATACTCTGACATCCTATCATGTAACAAGAGTTAAATAATGAAACTTGAAACTATTTGTTAGCTGGAAATGGCAATGTTAAATGCCAACCCAAATATTATCCTTTCTCTTTGATACAATAGAAACAGTTTCAATTATTCCTTGATTGTCTATTTTGTCCCTGCTGAGTTAATTAATCAACTGAGATCTGTTGTGGTGAATTCAGGTATTTTAGATCCAATGTTTGCACAAAAAGAAAAAAAACAGCAACAAAAAAAAAATCCCTAAACCAAACCCAAAACAAACAAAGCAAAATGTGTTCATTTGCATTGACAAGGAAAGACGAATCTGTGATTGGTTTATATTGTGAAAGGTGACACTGATTAAAGGTAAGAACTTAGACAAATTAAAGATGTGCAATTGTCTAATTAGAAAATTACTTAATGGTTTGTTATTTATCCTTACTGTTATCACTCTTTTAATGTACATGCATATGTATATATATATATATATATATATATATAAACATGCATTCACACATGCATGTGTACACACATGCATATATGTGTATGAAAGTCTTGGCCCTTGGATCGCTTGTAACTTTCTGTCAATTAAAAAAGAAGAAAAGTATATATACCTAGCTATTGGCTTCTGTTTCACCCGTTTTGTTATACCAAGCCTATGCATGTGTGTGCATGTTTGTGTGTGTGTGTGTATGTGTGTGTGTATGTGTGTGTGAGTCTATAGCTTGGCACAAACATGGTAGACTGGTTAAGAAGTTTATTTCCCGACTGCACGGTTTCCCGTAGAGTCCCACTGCATGGTACCTTGAGCCAGTGTCTTCTATAGTCCTGAGCTGGTCAAAGCCTTGTCCGTTGATCCGATTGATGGAAGCTGACAGAAGCTTGTTGTATATATAACCCCATCCCCACGTCCTTCCTGAGCTTTTGCACCCCTTTTTTTATACTTACCTCAGAGAGGAAAAGATGTTGCAATATCAGGATTATCCCCTCATTACCATCCTCCTCTTTTCCTCTGTTTCTAGTGTGCGTGTGTGTGTGTGTGTGTCTGTGTGTGTGCGCGCACGCGTGTGTGAGTGTGTGTCTGTGTGCGTCTGCGTGTGTCTGTGTGTGTGTGTGTGTGTGCATGTGTGTGTGTGTGTGTGTGTGTGTGTATGTCTGTGTGTGTGTGTCTGTGTCTGTGTGTGTCTCTGTGTGTGTCTGTGTGCGTCTGTGTGTGTGCACGTGTGTGTGTGTGTCTGTGTGTGTGTGTCTGTGTGTGTGTCTGTGTGTGTGTGTCTGTGTGTGTGTCTGTGTGTGTGTGTCTGTGTGTGTGTGTGTGTGTGTGCGTGTGTATATGGCTTGGCACAAACATGGCTGTTTGACGGAGTTTACTTCCCAACCACACCATGATACTTGTTTCTATTCTCTCCATCATACTTTAACCTGACAACACTTTGCATAAGACCACCTACAGTCCTACTCAGTTAAATGATATGTCTTGCAAGTTACCTGGTGATCTCACTGGTCCTGGGGCCAAGTAAAAAACACCCAGGACACCCTGTAAAGTTGTTGGCATTAGGAAGGGCATTATGTTGTATAAACCATAAACCAACATTGGAGTTTGATGCAGTTCCTCAGCTCACTGGATCAGGTCAAATAATCCATCTCATACCAATATGGAACAAGGATGTTCAATGATTATGATGATGAGGAGGATGAATATGTATATATGCATGCACACACACACACACGTGCTGTATGGTCATGTGATGCATATGGATGAGGACAGCTGAGTAAGGAAGTGACGATCTCTAAATGTGGAAGGAACCTGTGGTAGAGATAGACCCAGGAAGACATGGATGAGGTGGTGAAGTATGATCTTTGAACTTTGAGCCTCACAGAGCAATGACTAGTGACCGAGATCTTTGGAGATGTGCTCTGCTTAAGAGGACCCGTCAAGCCAAGTGCACCTGTGCTGGTGGCATGTAAAAGATCAACCTTTGAACGTTGGAGCTCATGTTGCATGCCATTTCTCTAGTGTAAGTAGTTGTCATGCTTCTGTACCATCCCTTGGTACATTGTAAGCTATACACTATATTCCTATCCTTACAGTTAACCTATGGGTTAACCCTACATACAATACAACTGTTCTCTGTACATGAGGACCTATTGATTAGGGATTCTACAGGGGCACTAAGCCTTTCTACTATTTTAATCCATAGATTGGCCTTATCTAATGTTTTTTTCTAAAAAGGTATGCTAGTTCACCGCCAGGGGTAGCATCAATGAACATGATACTCTGGTATTTTTTGTT
>NC_043004.1:33476440-33481440 GCF_006345805.1 Octopus sinensis
TAACAACAACAACAACAACAACAATACCTATTATTTTCTATTGTGTAATGGTAGATTAAGAAATATAGGCAGATGTACCAAAATACTATTGGCTAACCTGGTCAACAATTCAATATTTTCTATCCTGGTATTCATACAACCTTGACTAAGACACTTAGCTCTCAAAAGCTGGTTATCTAGTTATAGGTAAATGCACATATAAGGGTATGGTTCTCTTAGGAGAACAGCAGCAGCTGTAGTAGTAGTAGTAGTAGTAGTAGTAGTAGTAGTAGTAGTAGTAGTAGTAGTAGTAGTGACCATCTTCATCATTGTCACCTTAAGCATCATGATAAATTTTAAGGTATTTCCCAATATCTATTTCCCAATACATATTTATTTTAACTCAAAGAAAAAACTGGTTTTGGATCCTTTGACCATGCTTCAACGCTTTGAAAAATTCTGTCAATAGTTGTGTAATATGAGTTTTAGCTTCTTTCCTTGGTAACCTAATCTGCTACCCACTTCTTTAAAATGTAAATGTATCTTCAACTACAGCAAATGCACATATATATATGTATAATGTGGCCATCGTGTGTGGTTCTTTATGCTACCCCCTGCAGCCCCTGCACATAGAATTATTTCTAAGATATTAATTAATCACTTATCGCTGTAATTGATGATTTAGTTGAACAATGTTTATCTGAAAGTAATGAAGTTAAATTGGTCAGTTGATGGTTTAGCTCAGCCAATTGACCACATCACAATCAAGTTAAACTGAACAGTTGATGATTTAAACTGGGCCAATTTATACATGAGACGACTGATTGTCTTTTGTGGTCTTTATTTATTAATGATCTCATTTCAAATGAAGCTCATTACAATGGTCTCTAAAACAGAACAAAGAATCATTATGATTCTTTATAAAATATTTTCTTTAATTACATGTGTGAGTTGAGCTGTATGTGTATATATGTGTATATGTGAGCTTGTGTGAGCACATGTGTTTGTATATGAGTTTGTATATGCGTATGCATATAAGTCTATATGTGTGTATGTATATACGTTTTTATATGTGTGTGTCTCCATGTCTCTCTGTTCCTGAATGCGTGCATCCATGCCATCAATGAATTTCTATGATCAGATAAAAATTATCTATCCTCAGCAGACTTATTGGCATTTACACTTTGGTTAATGAAGGCTTGTTGTAGTTGGTCTGCAGCTATTTAGACAGAATTGTTATTAAAAGCCTTGTGTACAGTCCATTAAAACAATTATCTTTGGTCATTGTTAGCACTTAGTCATGGTCACCTGTCCAGAGTAATGACCTAGCAATGACTCAATAATAGGAAATGGCCTGCCAGTGGTTATGGCTTCTTGATAACAAAGGAATCCAAATAGCAGAGACGATGAAAGACAGCAATGATTGCAGTAATTATTTGATTGAAATAACATCTATATCTTTAGACAAAGTGTCAGTGCAAACCTTAAAGCAGAAGACAATTAAAGAAGAGTGAGAGATTGAAATATATCTGACTGAAAGTTTTATTTAACTTCCTACAAGTTATTATAAATTAGAGTCAGTATTATACATAATATTTTAAAGTGTTAGTATTAAATATCTTGAATATAGGCACAGGATTGGCTGTGTAGTAAGAAGCTTGATTCCCAACCACATGGTTCTTGATTCAGTCCCACTGCATGGCACCTTGGGCAAGTGTCTTCTACTATAACCTCGGGCTGACCAAAGTCTTGTGAGTGGATTTGGTAGATGGAAACTGAAAGAAGCCCACAGTGTATATGTGTGTATATGTCTGTGTGCCCCCCACCACCACTTGTGTTTATGTCTCCATAACTTAGTGGTTCAGCAAAATAGACACAGGCTTAAAAAATAAAAATTATGTATTAGGATCGATCCATTCAAATAAAAATTTCTCAAGTCAGTGCCCCAGGATGGCTGCAGTCACATGACTGAAACATGTAAAAGAAAATATTGGAAAACATAAGGATGTAGATTTTGAGATATTAGTAGATATCAGTGAATTGATTCCATGGAGTATAGCAAAAGACATGAATGTTTACAAAAAGCAGCAGTAATACATGTTAATGAGGAAAGTCTCCATGCAGCCACATGGTCTGCTACAAATAACATCAAAGGCTCACTCAAATTATACCCTACAGTATTTAAAAAAAGAAAAAAAGAGTATATATTAAATCATTTAGCTTTAGGCATTTTAAATTTGATGGGAACTCTGGTTGATACATCTTAGATTGAATGTCTGATAGATCAGGATTAAAAAACATGCAATTAATTATGTTTTCTTTGTTTAAATGTTGATAAACAGAAAACTTCACTTCTTTAAGTAAATTTATCTGGAGCCTAAAGAGAGGAATGTGAGGGAAGATATCAAATGGCACTACCTTATAATGGTGGGAATTGCAATTTATAATTTGAGGTGACACTGGATATCCTCACATCCAAATATAACATATACCAAATAAAAGAAATGAAACAACATACATTTACTAAGAAGAACCTTTAAAACCTTCCCAAATAAATTCAATACTGACTAGCGCCCTAATAGGTTGGGGGTCTCCCTTTCCTGTTCTGGTATATTTAGCATTGCTAACGTTACTTTCTACTATAGGCACAAGGCCTGAAATTTTGGGAGATGAGACCAGTCAATTACATCGACCTCAGTACATGACTGGTAATTATTTTATTGAAACAGAAAGGATAGAAGACAAAGTTGACCTAAGTGGAATTTGAACTACCTCTAGCATTTTGCCTGGCACACTAACCGTTCTGCCAGCTTGCTACTTTTAAACATAACTAATTTTATTTTGTACATAATTCTTTTATTTGTTTCAGTCATTTGACTGTGGCCATGCTGGAGCACCACCTTTAGTCGAACAAATCGACCCCAGGACTTATTATTTGTAAGCTAAGTACTTATTCTATCAGTCTCTTTTGCCAAACCCCTAAGTTATGGGGGCTAAAACACACCAGCATCGCATGTCAAGCAATGTTAGGGGGAACACAAACACAGACACACAAACACACATACATATATATGACAGGCTTCTTTCAGTTTCCGTCTACCAAATCCTCTCATAAGGCTTTAATATCTATTTTCTCTAATTATATTAGTTATCTTAATTTTCTAATTATTATTGTTGTAGTTGTTTGTATTGTTATTACTATTATTTTAATTTTTTAAAAACTGTGTTTAGATTGCTTAATCATTATTTTTTAATTATTTTTAAATTTATTTTTTTATATATCTGTCTTTTAATTCCTTTTTTATTTGAGTTTATCTTAATCATTCATTTTATTTATATTTTACTTTCCAAATATATTTTTTATTTTAAAATAAATAAATAATTTTATTACAAAATACATTTTTATTTTACTTTGAACTAAAATAATGTTTTTGAAATAAAATTTCTTCTTCAGTGAATAATATATTGGTTATTTTCCTTTAGAATTCTTATTAACTCAAACCGTCTTTTACACACAGCTTCTACTTAGAATTAATACTGACCAAATGACATTTTCATCAAAACCTAAATAATTATCTACAGAATAGGTTGATTCTATATGTCCTGTCTATGTATTTGAATTGGTCAGTAATAGTTTAAAAAGGGTTGGAATTTTGCCATAAACGTATTTTGAGTTGGCTAATTGATGGATGGCATTGGAGAAACTAAATATCCTATTATGAATCTATCTTGATTTGCTAAGCACAATTCCTAACTTGTGCTCCTAAAATACTGCCATTACCCTTTATATTGGTCAAATACTGTTAGTTTCACGACTAGTTATCTTCCTTAAGATGTTCTCCATTCCAAGAAAGGGATAATGTTTAATTTCTCTATCTCTGCAGAATCTTAATCAATCAAATACAAGACCAATTAACGAGCATGATTACTGCATTGCAGAATTTTGGAATTTACCAGTTGATCCAAATTTGCATAAACAGATTAAAGAATTCACCATTTTTGTGTTTCTCTCTCTCTCCCACTTTCTCTCTCTTTCTTTCTTTCTCTCTCTTTCTTTCTTTCTCTCTCTCTCTCTCTCTCTCTCTTTCTCTCACTCTCCCTATCTCTTTGTGTGTGTGTGTATCGAAATTCATATATCACTGGTCAAAAATTCTTCAAATTAAAATTTTGTTCAAAACAAGTTTTCATTTGTTGCTTAACTTCAATGACCAATCAGTGACAAAGACTTACTCACCAGCTTTAGACAACAACACTAAAATAAACAAGACTAAAAATATTGAAACAGCATTCTCTCATTTTCTTCCTTTAATCACCATACATAGATGGCTAATATTGTAAAGTTGTGACTCAATGGGATCCTAAAAGAGGTGCCAGTGGTTATTAAACCTGGCTTTAAAGGAGCACTTCGTTGCTTCAACATTTTTTTATATGTGTCTTTTTATTGCTGCTACTGTTGGTGCTGCTGCTCCTGCTGTTGCTGCAACTGTTGGACACCACCTCTGCTTTGTAGATCATAGCCTCAGTTTTGCATCAATCATTTATTAAGTATTCACCAGAATTATTCAAGGGGAAGTAACTTTTACCATCACAGTATGGTTATTTGTCCCTTTCGAGTTTTTCACCACTAAACTGACCAAATCTGTATAGATACTGCCATTAAAAAAGAGGCTACGAGTTTCCTGTCCGCAAGTGTGATGTGCTGCCTGTACTGCCAAGAGCAACAGTAGATGTGAAATCAACCGTAACTTTCTGACAGGTTATATACCATAACCAAGGATATACTACTTAACTAAATTCCACACGCATGCACACACACATACACACACACACCACACACACACACACACACATATGTACATAGAGAGAAAGAAAGACTGAGTGAGAAAGAGAAAGATAAAATTATATATGCATGTATGAAATTTCATATATACACATACATACACACATATAAATATAAGCATGTATAGCTACACACATACACACACGCTCACACACACTTGCATGAACACACACACTGTCAC
>NC_043004.1:33488940-33526440 GCF_006345805.1 Octopus sinensis
GCTCTGGCAGGGTTTTTACATCTGAATGCCCTTACTAACACCAATAAACTGTTGACTAAATTACGCAAAAATGAAAATAACACAGGCATCTCATTTTAAAAGATATATTTACCAAAATTACATAAAAATATCTTGAAATACTAAAGAGTAAATTTATTCAATAGATTCGCCATTGACTTCAACCCTAGCCTCCAGACGACTTCAGAATCTCCTGCAACTCTTCTGGATGGTCTTCTTGTTTAAGTTGGTGAATGCTGCCATAATTCTTGCTATCAGTTTATCTCTGGTGTTACAAGGAGTTTTGTTGGTCTTTCACTCAACTGCACCCCACACATAATAATCAAGGGGGTTGCAGTGTGGGGAGTTAGGTGGCCAGATGTTAGGGGTGATGTGGTCACAGAAATTGTCTGACAACCACAACTGGGTTCTCCTACTTGTGTTGCATGGTGTGGAGTCCTGTTGCCAAACATAGGGTCTTTCAGTAGCAACCCTCTTGACCCAGGGCAGCACTACCTTCTCCAGGCACTTCACATAAGCCTCAGTGTTGAGTGAGAGGCCATGTGGGAAGATGAATGGAGCTCTAACGTTGCCATCACTGAATATTTGATTTTTATCACTCTCAGTACATGTCCTCAGATGGACGTCCAAACACTCTGAAATAATCGTATTGGAGTTTCTGGGGTAAATGCCAAGCAGTACAGCATGTCGCTTCCAAATTTTTGGCAGAGTGAATTGCATCATGGTGTTGTTTTACTCATAGACGGTGCCCAACTGACCCTACTATACTGTGTAGTCGACAAAATCAAAAACAAACAATGTGCCTGCACGAAATTAAAAATATAAAATGGTGACAATTTACCCTCACACCCTGTATATGTGTGTGTGGTGTGTGTGTGTGTGTGTGTGTGTGAGTTATATTGAGGAAAAACAATATACTTGAACATATAGCTCAATACTTGGAACTCAATACTGTGAATATTGAGTGAGAGAAGCCAGTACACAAACCGTGTATTCGTATTTTTTACTCTTAAAACGAAGCATTGCAGGTTGTGTGAAATGAACACATGTAACTAGCAATAAGATAGAAACTGTGTTGCAGTTGTAATATAAAGCTGATTTTCTTTTTTCCGTTTCAGACATGTTGAGTGCTGTACACTTGCTACCCAGCATCTTCTTTGTTTGTGAAGTAATTTTATAGAACTACCAAACATTTCCAACACTCAAACATCTGGAATCTGTCATTCATTTCCATATATCAATAAAATATAATAATTTTTCTTTACACTCACTTACAAGGAAACTAAATTGAATGACGCTGAATCGAATAAATATTTGTCTGAAGATGGATGGTTAACGACAACCTAATCAATTGTCTTGTCACAGTCAGCACATACTCTGCTGCTACTCTTTTTATTTTAAGAAAAAAAAAAACAGTTTTAGTCTGAACAAACCTTGAGTTGTGATCTAGAATCAACTTTAAGTTTAGATTTATTTAATGCTGATTATTTTCTTTTTACTACTTCAAAATTGTCCACTATTACACATCTAAGGAGGCTTTTTTTCTTCCTAAGTCTCTTTAAACAAACTTTCTATTTTTCTAAGTTATATTTAATTCATGTCCTAGATTTTCTCTTTTTATCACTGCAATCTGTTACTTTTAAAATGTCTTTTAATATTCATAAATGTCTCATTGATAGAAACGGTTTATTACTTTTTTCATGTTTCCAAAGTAATTTCACAATAGATATATTGTTATACATCAAAGAGAAATTTATATTGCAACAGCACCAACAAAAATACTGGTACTTGAAGTCATAATCCGCTACAGCCATTTCAGTCCCAAAGTAATTAGAATAACCAACTATGTATGTATATGTCCACGGGCATGTGGCATAGGGGTCAAGAGTGCAGGCTACTAACCCCGAGATTCCGAGTTCGATTCCAGGCAGTGACCTGAATAATAATAATAATAATAATAATAATAATAATAATAATAATAATAATAATAATAATAATAATGATAATAATGATGAAGATGATAATAATGATGATGATGATAATGATGATGATAATAATGATAATAATAATAATGATAATAATAATAATAATAATAATAATATAATAATAATAATAATAATAGTAATAATAATAATAATATAATGATAATAATAATAATAATAATAACAACATCGAAAAATACCTTAGGAATGAGAACCCACGTTCGAAATTCCTCCAAGACACCTGAAGAAGGCTGGAGGGTATATCAGCCAAAACGTTGTGTTAACAACAAACAAGATGAGGACAAATATCCATCAAATGTAAATAATGTAAATTATGTATGTATAATATTTAACATATATATACTGGGGAGAGATGAAAAATTGTTCTGGCAGCAGTTCGTGAGAATACCAGATGCATCAGATGTGACGGATTTTTGGAGGCATGTGGCTGTGAGTAGACATCATTGATAATGTTCAACAAGACTGAAATGCATTTGGTGTTCTCGCTTGCCACTGCTGGAATGATTTTTTGCTTCCCTTTGATATATTGATATTGTGCTTTTAACATACCACATCTATAAGTGAGAATACCTTGGATGAAAACCACAATAACTTCCTTGTCAGCTGTGTATATACATTGCATTAAGTATGATACATAGGTGGCTATTTTAATTTAATGCTGCTTCAGCTTCCTTCACTGAATTTCCAGAGTGTTGTGATACCTGTGTCGGTGGCACATAAAAAACACCAACCAATCGTGGCCGCTGTCACGTAAAAAGCACCCACTACACTCACAGAGTGGTTGGCGTCAGGAAGAGCATCCAGTTGTAGAAACACTGCCAGATCAGACTGGAGCTTGGTGCAGCCTCCTGGCTTCCCAGACCCCGGTCGAACCGTCCAACTCATGCTAGTACGGAAAACGGACGTTAAACAATGATGATGATGTCTCTGTTTTCTTTTTTTAGCTAAAGAATAGATAAAAACATGCCTTGGAGAATTACTCTTGATACACTAGCAGACTATCCAAGAGAACATTGACCTTCATCTGAGTAATGACGTTGAAACTGGGTATAAGAACAAGCTTTCTGAACATCTGAGACTTAAAAAAGACACAACAATAATGAAATAAGTACCAATAATATAATGGGTTAATCCAAATGGCTTTATATATATTACCGACTATATACTCTACTTGTAGGAAAATCGTTCCTGAACTGACTAAAAAAAACGCTTTTATCTTCCTTACTTTATATCTTTCCATATTATTTTATGTAATTTTCAACAGAGTGAGACATAGTCTGCATGTTGTTTATAGATCTATATTAGGTAACAGTCTAATGCATTTATATTATTCCCTCTTTATCATTTTCTTTTTTTTCGTACCTTGTCTCTTCCAAAAGTTCTTTAATATCTGTATACATATCTTTGATCTGTTCTGCTGGCCTCTTCTTCTAATATTGTTTTCACTTCAAAGTGACTTTGCCATTTTTTAATCTCTAGCATTGAAGCTAACAAGAACAATGTGTAGATGCTTGTCACCCAGTGGGAACTATATTTGCCATTAGTCTGGTTTGGCGGCATTTTGATTAAAGAAGATATCACCAATCAAGTGTAAGCAGCAGCAGCAGCAGCAGCAGAAAACAAGCTCATTTTTAAATATATCTCTTTGGAAACAGTTTTATTTTCTTGTACTCCTTTCTTTTATTTTCTGAATACTTTCAGTTGTTTCTTTTAAGTAAACATCTGCTGACATTTTAAAAGGACAAATGCAACTTAGATTAGGGTACTGCCCTCATATCTGGGTAGAGCTGCTGCTGCTTAAACCAGTGTTTTAATTTGACAATAAAATAGTCGTTCAATTAACTGATAAAGCAGTTAGCTGACAGGATCATTAGCACACAGGACGAAACACTTTGTGATATTTCTTCCATCTTTACACACAGAGTTCAAGAGCTGCTGGGCTCGACTTTACCTTTCATCCTTTTGGGGTACATAAAATAAGTACCAGTTGAACATTGGGGGTCAATGTAATCAACTTAACCCTTTCCCAAAATTGCTGGCCTTGTGCCAAAATTTGAAACCAATTAATTAATAAACCTTCTTTGATTGATATGCTACAACTACTCCCCATCTCTCTCTCTCTCTCTTTCTCTCTGTTGTTTCTACAACCAAACAAGTTCTCTTCTGAACTACTTAAATCTAATCATTAATATTTTTCTCTTCCTTTTACTCTGCCCCCGCCCCACTCCCCAAATTCTTTCCTAAATAATTTCACAAACCATTCACTTCATAACTGCGACCTTCTGAATCCCCAACTGACCCCAGTTCATTAATCTACAACACGTGGAGTAGATGGAGTACTTTCTGTTCTTTAAGAAGAATTTACAATACAATTTTTGCAATGTTAGAGAAATAAAAATACAAGATTTTCATTAAAAATTGACTAATGATTTATATATGATTTATATATGACTAATGATTTATTACATCATCATGTGTTTTAACTTGTGGAAGAAGCTGAACATAGGTTCAGGGATTCCTGTATGATAAGACGTTTGCTTTCCAGCGAAATGGTCCTGGGTTCGGTCCCATTGCATAGCACATAGCACCTTGGAAAAGTGTCTTCAACTATTACCTTATGCTGACCAAAGTCTTGTGAGTGGATTTGGTTGACATAAATTGAAAGAAACCTGTCGTATGTACATACATATGCATGTGTATGTATGTATATCAATATCTATATCTATATATATATATATATTTATACACACACACACACACACACACACATATATATATATATATGTATATATGTGTATGTATAACGATTTCTGTTCAATCTGCGTTCAGCTCCATTTCTTCAATTCACATATATATATATATATATATATATATATATAGAGAGAGAGAGAGAGAGAGAGAACAAATAGTGAGGGATTATCAATCCGGGCAAAATACTTCATAAGCGCTCTGTTGGCACACACCGGGCTAACAATATTACTTAGATTAGTGAAGAAATCCAAGCAGTCTTTTGGTAGAGTTCCAAATATGGTTCGTCACAATTCTACATTGTAAATCTATGGATCGGCTCCCGATAAACTGGTTTTTACAGAGTGATATATAAGAAACTATTTAAAAATAATGATCACTACATATAATGCCTTGATTGGAGCAAATTTGGCTTACAGCTGTTTCCAGTGGTCATTATAGGTTCATTATATATGTGTGTGTGTGTGAAAGTGTCAGTGCTTGTCCCCCACCACTGCTTGACAACCAATGTTGGTGTGTTTACAGCCCTGTAACTTAGCAGTTTAGCAAAAGTGACCTATAGAATCAGTACATGGGTGGATTCATTCCACTAAAAATTCTTTGAAGTGGTGCCCCAGCATGGCCACAGTCTAATGGCTGAAACAAGAGACAAAAGAATGATAGAAGACAAGAGTCTTCATGTCTCTGTTAAAGACTGCCTGCTAGACAGGGTTTGGTATGAAGCATCTAGGTTGCATGTCATGTGTAAAAGTGGACATGAGTATGTATATGTGAGTATTGCTAGAAATAACAGTGATTGATCATCCATATAAATAAGAGTTTTGGAGCATAAATAAACACAGAAGAACATGCAATTTGATAAAATGTGAGAGAAAGCATTCTCTTTTATGCATGCTGTTGTGGAACATTCTAGCAGGACATTTCTGATGCAAAAAATGAAAACCAGACAAAACTCATAGGTTTATAGTATAGGAATGAAGGTCATAATATGACCTAAAAAGCTGGATTAATTAGAAATTTCATTTCCACCACCACCACCACCACTGTCACTGTTGTCTTTCTTGTTGTTACTACTGTTGTTATCATCATCATCATCATCATCATCATCATCATCATCTTCAGTCTGGCTTTCAATGTTGTTATCATCATCATCACCATTGTTGTGGTCTCATCATTTGCCTTTTATGTCCACTTTCCATACAGGCATTGGTCCTTTAATAACATTCTGCTAATCCAAGAATAACAGTTTCGACAGAGATATTCTGTTAGATATTTATATATTTCTGAGCATAGATTAACAGGAGGAATAACAGAATAACAAGTATTGCCCATGCTTACAATACTTTTCTATCATTAAATTTGGCAAATTTTCTTTGTCGGAACAATGTAAAATGTGTATTTCATATGATGGAATTCTATCAAATTTTGTAATTAACGTGAAAAATTATTTAAATGAATCTCTTTCAGGAAAATTTGTTGGGAGATGAGATCCAGGTGAATGGTCACTTACGCCTCGAAACCTGATGTGTGAAATTTATTTTTTTTCTGTAGGAGGATTAATCTAATGTCAGCCTCTCCATGAATTGATCCAGAATTATGGAAACCCTAAAAGTGTTAATAATGTCCATTTTCTGATAACATTATAACAGATACTCTAAGAAGAGTTTGGCATTCATGTATTGAATGGAATC
The DNA here is from genome assembly GCF_006345805.1 of Octopus sinensis. Taxonomy (NCBI): domain Eukaryota; kingdom Metazoa; phylum Mollusca; class Cephalopoda; order Octopoda; family Octopodidae; genus Octopus; species Octopus sinensis. Next base: position 33,495,401 of record NC_043004.1, read on the forward strand.
AAAAATGTTCAGATGCTGAAGGCTACTGCTTGTAATTTCAGGAATTTAAATAATTTAAAGTGGTACCATTCAAAAATAGCATTAGAGATTATCAAAACCATAATTTATTTATATATTTTAGATATTCTAAATTATAATTCTTAAGAAAAGAGAAAGGTTGAGGAAATGGCTTTAAATCCACCCACCATCTTCCCATAACATTCAACTTTATTTCGAAATTTTCTTCAGTTTTATGTCTCAAAAATCTGAGATTAGGATTCTTCAAAAGTGCGTTCAACTTCTTAATACACAATCCTGAATTTTTTGTTTTTTTTTGTTTTTAATGTCAAAATTAAACATTGCAGGAAGGAGGATGTGTGGAACAAAAATCTCTCTTTTCAGAACAAAAACAACAAGAAACAAAAACAAAAACAAAAGGCCATATACATTTTCTATATCCAGAATCATAATCTACTTTTAAAACATACTCAACCAAAGAAATTATTGGTTTTGACACAGTAAGTAATCTCTGATTCTAAGAACACCAATTTAAGTTTGTGTATCTTGACTTTGGGCCATTCTGTCTTTGCTAAAGAAACAGATTGCTTACCTCTGGCAGTAGCAAGTTCTATGAAACATAATCTTTAGAGACCCAGTTACCACATAAACACACAAATCAAATTGTTTATGCTTTATCTGGTTGCAAACTAAGAAAGCAAAGTTAGGAAAATAAATCAATTGTAGGTCAACAAATTAACTGGAAATTGAGAAGTAATTTGATGGCTAGCAATTGCAAAATCAAATACATTGATCAATAAATACATTGAATTATGACAAGTGCTATAGAGCAAACTGAAAACTCATTATAGGCAGAGAGCATAACACATGTTTAATCTTTAGTTGAAGCCATTCAATTCCTTCACTGCTAATGTCTTCAGGAAAGGCAAGAATGGTCATTTCACATTTCCAATTCATTTCAATGTTAGACCTTCCATGTTATACATAGGATTGATTAATACATGGATATATATATATATATATATATGGATATATATATATATATATTTATATATATATATATATATAATATATATATATATATATATATATATATGGATATATATATTATATATATATATATGTATATATATATATATATGTGTGTGGATATTTATTCTATGTATATTGTGTGATTAAATTCCACCTGAGTGTATGCACATACACTTGCATCCCATTTGCTTTATGATGTTTGACTCATTAAAAGCACTGAATCAGTATAACACCTGTATAAATAGTTAAACGTTTAATTTATATCTTTCTGTTTTGAGTTCAAATCTTGTCAGGTTATTCTTTATTTTTCATGCCAACCAGTTCAATAAAATAAGCATCAGTAATATACTACAATTCATTATATTAATTATGAATCTTCTGAAAAAATTGGCCATGTAAATTAAGTAAAAAGAAATCAATAATTTTACAAACATACTGAACATTTTATTATTAATATTTCAAGTATTTTACTAATTTACTTTAAAGGTTATTACATAGGTTAACTAACAATTAAACCAAAAATTAATATTCATAAAATAATATATATATATATATAGAAACCACTGAAAAATATCTCATACACAAAAATTATTTTAAAATACCAGCTCTGGGATATAGTATTTTATCAAATTATGGCATAGCATTAAAGAAAGAAAAACAGAAGAGAAAAGGAAAGAAGAGGGAAGATAAAAAGAAAACTGTGGAAAGTTTTAAGAATAATTCATTGCATTCACAGATCTTAGAAATACTCATATTTCCAATCCTTTGCCTTTAAGGATTTTGAGCTTAATCTAATTATTTAATGAAATTTAATTTAACTAACTTTGCAATTAAAAGCTGCATAAAACATGGAGTTCTGTAAAAATTGATCTTGTTTGCCTTCTAGCCTTGGATAATATTCTAAAGAAAATGTTTATCAATACTTACACAATTATCAATGCTTTCTTTTATTACAGTTTTATATTTTTATTTCATTGGAGAAACATTTTATGCTGATTTAAGACACAACCATTTGTACTAAACAAATTAACAATTTAGCTGCTATTATTGAGGAAATTTTTTTCAACAAAATATCAAATTATTTTTATTTATTAGTAAATTTTTTACAAGCTTCTCTATGCTGCTGTTTCATTTTTGGTGATATTCGTTTGATCTTTTGCTGTGAATATTAGATGTTTCATATAAAATATTGGATAAAATATTAAATCTACAGATTAAAATCTGACATTTCATTTGCAATTATTTGCTATCATTTCGGCATCCAATAGTTGTATTTTGAGCTTCAGCTGTTTTTTAGAAACCTTTGACGTTCTTTTTTTTTTTTTTGCTTCTATATATTATTTTGTAATTTATTATTTTATAAAGTTGAAATGTGATGCAGGAGTTTGTGATGAAAACCACTGAACTCACCTGGAAGAATGGGTTCATAAATATAAGAAACTGTTAAATTTAGTGAGAAAGAAAGAATAGAAAAATAGAAAAATTGCAAAGTTTGCAGTGGAAAGAAACTCAGATTACACACACCTACACACACACCTACACACACACACACACACACACACACACACATGCACACAGACATACACACATACAGACACACACAACACACACACACAACACACTCTCAATACAGATACACTCACAGACACACACAGATATACAGACACACACACACACAGACACACCCCTCACATGCACACACAGACACACCCAACACAGACACACACATGCACATGCACACACACACACAACACACCCAACACAAACACACACCGCACATGCACACACATACACACACACCCAATACAGACTCACACACAGACACACAGACAAACAGACACAGACGCATACACACACACAGACACACACACAACACACACACACACATACTTGTACATACATACATGCATATATATATACATATATGCATATATTTCTTTGTGAGTGCTCACACATGTACTCACATATATACACACACACACTTTTTTAAAACCAATATCTTAAAGGTATCCCTGTATACAATATCAAACAATATAGATTTGTAATGAACAATTTAAGAGAGCACAAAATCATAATTTTTTTTCCCCCCATTGAAAAAAAAATCAACCACAATTTTTTTCTGCCTAATCAAATATTCGAATGCAATCATTAACACATTTAATTGGTGAGTGAGAATTATGCAGTTTGTTTTCTTTAAATTTAACAGTTTGTTATGTTTTTATAATCAAAATAAGTATATAAATGTATCAGCTGTGGTGTCAAATATTGCTTTAACATGAAAACATTTCTGAGATATTAGCTTTAATTCATAGAACTCTTTACAAACTAAGTTTGCAAACATCTTTGTGAAATGCACACAACTTTTTGATATATATTGAGGAACATATGTCTCATTTCCCCCTCTCTCTGCAGTCATCATTTTTAGTAACTTTAATGCTTTCAACACATCATGGCTCTTAACCATTCCATATTGATGCAACCACTACAGAAACCAATTCCTTTGTAATTCACAACTCTCTACATCAGCTTATCTCTTCCTCTGTGTGTGCCCCAGATGCTCCAATCACTGTGATCATTTTTCTCTCTTCTATGACGATAAATGTCTTGGCACCTGCAGGATCATCTGACCACAGTCTTGTCACAATTACCTAACACACATCCACATTGCTCCCTTCCCTCTTATTTCACCCCTTGTGGCACTTAAGGTCAGCTACTGGTTGGAGCGCCATTGACACTAACTATTTCTGGCAGCATACATGTTTTATTCTCAATCCATTGGGAACGTCTTGACAGAGGATTAAAACACAATAAGACTACAATGTTCAAAGTCTACCAAGGGATTCATTCATTGTTGCTCTGCTGATGTTCTGAAGACAAACAAGGTCTATGATAGTTGGAGAAAGTTACCCACCTCACCAAAATTGGGAGGGTTTATCTGGCAATGAAAAACATTACCTGAACCATGAAAGACAAGCTTGTGCATCTGACGGCACAACTTTGCAGAATCTTTTCAGAATTTGCTACAGTGATGCAGCTTGTCACAGATCCCCTCCAGCCAGTCAGAATCAACTCAAATGCTTCCTTATCAATGTTAATTTATCTCAATGCTTCCTAAATGAATGCTCACAATCGGAAACACTAAATAAAAACGAAGGGAATCAAGAAGTCTTCAGCCGACCTTTGATAAATATATATACTCTTTAACATGTATTCAGTACATTTTCTTTTGTGTGAATGAACCACTTTAAAGCATCACTTTATAAAAGGTATTCTTGAACTCACTCGACATTAATGGAGTGTTTAAACTTTTGTTTATAAAACCCAACAGACAAACAATCTGAAGAGACTCTTGAAAAATATGAAGAATGAGAATATTAAACTTTGAAATTTCTAGAATATATATTTGCCAGTTATTATTATATTTGGTTGAATAGAGATGTTGTTTACATAACAATAGGATAAAAATACAACATATTTTAAGGATCTTTTGTCAGTTTAAGTTTTATCTGCTGAAAGAGCAAATATGAAAAGATACATAAAGAGATATTCTATTCAGGTTATTATATGAAGGAAAAGGTAGTTCTTACACAGTTGCCAACCTTGTTGGTTTTGGCATAAAATTCCTGATTCTGCTTACTTTCACATGGTTTCATAATTCGATTACAATAAATCTACAGAGATTCTATAGCTAATTTCTTCATGGTATTTTTGTTTCTTAATACTATGTAAACTTGGCACACCAATGTATTTCTTGCAGCTAACATGCTGTATTTGCTTTGCCATGTCAAAAATCTTTCAGTACCAAAATTTCCATTGAATATAGGTCTACGAACTTTTCTATTAAAAAGATGTCATGACATTCATAACTTTGAGGTGAGTCTTTGAAGTCATGTAAAAACAGCATTAACAATGTAGAGAAAATGTCAAGATATACTAAGCACAGTGCATTAGAAAGCCTTGTAAAGTAAAGAGATGTGTGTGTGTGTGTATGTATGTATACACACATATATAGATATATATATACATAAATTACATAAGTGTATCTCTCTCTCTCCAGACACACACATATATTTGTATATAGGGTGTTCAAAGAGTCTCTCCACAGTAAGTATTTAATGGTTTTCGGGTGATTCTTGTACACTGATCCTTTACTTACTTCCGAGAAAAAAAAAAGTCTGGTGGTGTTAAATTAGGTGATCTTGGTGGCCAAAGTCCTTTCAAAGTAATCTGTTCACCAAAACACTTTTGAAGTAGAGCCAAGGTGATGCACAGGATGAAAAAAATTCACTGTGGAAAGACTTTTTGGAGACCCTGTATATATATATACATATATAAATTAGAGAAAAAACACTATTATGCAATTCAAACAACGATAGACATAAATCAAATCATAAATAAAATATAAAATATATTTTTTTAAAACATATTACTTGATCACAAAAAGTATAATAATGAATAACATATATATATATATAGATATATATATAGCACTCCACTAGCACAGATGTCAGTCATCGCATTTGAATTGAAATCAAAATCAAATTTGATGACTGGCATCCATGCTAGTGGAGCGCTAAGAGCACCATCCAAGTGTGATTGTTGCCAGAGCAGCTAACTGGCTTCCATGTTAAAAGCACCCACTACACTTTCGGAGTGGTTGGCATTCAGCTGTTGAAACTTGCCAGATCAAGATTGGAGCCATCTGGTTCATCAGTCCTCAGTCAAATCATGCAACCCATGCTAGCATGGAAAGCGGATGTTAAATGATGATGATGATGATGATGATGATATATAGTTACTTACTCGTATTTGTGGTGACATTCACCCTGGGTGGGTTGAGTCGGCTTCTTCTACTCATGGAAGAAGTTTCATGGGAATATGTGGATTTCACAAGCGGTCCCCAACAATCCTGTTTGCCACAGACATCCTGTTTGCCACAGATTGTCCGCAGATGCAGGGACATCCTGTTTGCCACAGATTGTCCGCAGATGCAGGGACAGAACGACTGAGGAGCTGCTGGTTGCCGAAGCAGACACTCTGAGGATTTTCACGAGAGCCCTGTCTGCCAGGTTGTAGCCCTAATACCACTCGGTGTCAGACCAATCCGTCTTGGGTGGCCCTACAAAGAACCGAAGTTCCCGACGGCATAGCTTTGACACTACCCATTGCCAGCACCCCCAAAGTCCATGATGATATATATCTCTCTTTTACTCTTTACTCTTTTACTTGTTTCAGTCATTTGACTGCAGCCATGCTGGAGCACCACCTTTAATCGAGCAACTCGACCCCGGGACTTATTCTTTTGTAAGCCCAGTACTTATTCTATCGGTCTCTTTTGTCAAACCGCTAAGTAACGAGGACATAAACACACCAGCATCAGTTGTCAAGCAATGCTAGGGGGACAAACACAGACTCACAAACACACACATGCATATATATATATATATATATATATATATATATATACACATATATACGATGGGCTTCTTTTCAGTTTCCGTCTACCAAATCCACTCACAAGGCTTTGGTCGGCCCGAGGCTATAGTAGAAAACACTTGCCCAAGGTACCACGCAGTGGGACTGAACCCGGAACCATGTGGTTGATAAACAAGCTACTTACCACACAGCCTGTGGTAAATTTATATAAAATATAAATAAAATTTATAAAATTTAAGAAAGACAGTATATATTTTTATGAGCTACTAATAGTTCAATGCAATGAAAACAACTCAGATAGCATTTCATAACATGTCTGGTGCCTTTATGCAATCCTCAGGCTTTGACCACATGGCATAACAAGACAAAGCAGGACGCTAGAAATATATATATATATATATATATATATATATAGGCGTAGGAGTGGCTGTGTGGTAAGTAGCTTGCTAACCAACCACATGGTTCCGGGTTCAGTCACACTGCGTGGCATCTTGGGTAAGTGTTTTCTGCTATAGCCCCGGGCCAACCAATGCCTTGTGAGTGGATTTGGTAGACGGAAACTGAAAGAAGCCTGTCGTATATATGTATATATATATATATATATATGTATGTGTGTGTGTTTGTGTGTCTGTGTTTGTTCCCCTAGCATTGCTTGACAACTGATGCTGGCGTGTTTACGTCCCCATCACTTAGCGGTTCGGCAAAAAGAGACCGATCGAATAAGTACTGGGCTTTCAAAAAGAATAAGTCCCGGGGTCGAGTTGCTCGACTAAAGGCGGTGCTCCAGCATGGCTGCAGTCAAATGACTGAAACTGCAAGCTTTTCTCTTTGTCTCACACAATTCAAGGTTCATGCTGAAGTGGCATGAAAGCCAAGCTGCAAAAGAAACTGTTTTAGTTTCAATATTAAAATAATGTCCTCTTCAAAACATTTTGAGCACTCTTTCTCATCTGTTCAACATAAACTATAGGATGTATACATACATACGTACATACAGACATACATACACACATACATACATTCATACATACATAATTTCATACCTACCTATCTACCTACCATTCACTCTCTGCGCATGATTAGACTCAGAAAGTTTGTGAGGAACCCATTGACCCAATTTGTTGTCTTTTCTGATGGCACACGTCTCGCTGAATGGTTGAATGACCAAATCCAAGCTTCTCTGCTAGTTCCTCAACAGTTACGATGGGATTTTGTTCCACTAGGTTTTGCAGGACGTCCTCGTTGAGCTCTATAGATCTCCCAGAACACGGCTTGTCTTCTAGGCTGTAGTTACCAGCTTGGAATTTCTGGAACACAATTGACACTGGCTTACAACTATTGTCCAATCCCCATATACTGCATCAATATTCCTTGCACTTTCTGTTGTGTTGTTTTTTATTGAACTCATAAAGCAAAATATGCCCAATATGCTCTTTTATCATTTCCATTATAGCTTTGAAAAATAGCTGTTAAAATCGAACTGCACTCTTCAAAATTTGCACTATGAATAACGTAAAATTACTACCTGCTTTTATAGCAAGTTGATGCAGGTAGTTTATCCCATCCCCCACCTGACTTTTAGTTCATGCAAGTGAAAAAACTGCATTATTCATAGGATACACACGTACAAACATATGCACATATGTACATACATTCATACATACATTCATACACATACATACATACATACATACATACATACATATACACATACATACATACATATATAATTTTTACCTCTACATCATCTTGTGATGCACCCGAACACATCATCAGTGATGTTTCCTTGTGTCATTACGTGTTCCAGGTCTTTCAATATCCAACACCTTTATTCAGAAGGTTCACCTGAAGTTGACAAATCCCTAGCTTGTGTCCAATCAACTCTACCCCTGACAGCACTGTCCCTTGCGGGGCTCTTACCTCTCTCTGAACAGCCACCTTGAAGAAACCTCTACTGCCTCCACAGCCTACAGGATGGCATTCTGCCTACTAGCCCCTGTAGTGCCAAACATACTATTCTCTGAAGCAGAATAGGCTGGAAAACTCTCTGTGATCCCTTTCAGATGTGATCATATTTTGCTTGCCATCCATAGCTTTGGTATAATTCCATGAGCTCAGCATATTTCCTCCTTGTGTTTGTCTTTTGAATGTGATGCTTCTTGGGAAGAGAGAGTTCCAACAGAACTTCCTGCTTGGATGCTTCTGCATTCCCTGTCTGGCCTCAGGGATGTCGAGGGGACAGTTTCTGGGAACTGCAGCTGTTTCTTCTTGTCAACTTTCAGCTCCTAGTCACATGACTAAATTATAAAAGGTTTCCTAGTGAACTGTCTTGACTAGATCTTGAATTTTTCTCTTGACATTTTGAGACAAAGAGAAAAAGCTCTCAGTTTCAGTTGCAACTATACACACACAGACACACACACACACACACACATATATATATATTGAGAGAGAGAGAGAGAGAGAGAGAGAGAGAGAGAGAGTCACACACACACACACACACACATCTATATAGAGAGAGAGGGTCTCAAAAAACACACGCACGCACACACGTCTCTTCAGTTTATAAGAATTTTTAATGTACTGTGTTGAGTATATCTTAACATTTTCTCTACAGTCTTAATATTGTTTTCGCATCATGACTTCAACGATTCACCTCAAAATTATAAATGTCATGACATCTTTTCAACAGCAAAGTTCATCAGCCTACGTTCAATGGAGATTTTGCAGGTAGGCTCCAGGTAGCAAATCTAGCAGTGGGCATCTGCTTGCCAGCCTTGACAAAGATTTGCTTCTTCATCGGATGGGGGGTATTTGCTATGGTTATACAGACTTTTAAATAACAAAGTCAAACCAAGGAAATTTGAAACATAATTAGTAAAATAATATAATAAGATAATTGTGAGCTGATACATTAATGTAGTGGGACAAAAGTAATTTTTAATCTATACTTAAATATTAATCAGTTTTATGGCTAATGATATGAAAAGTCGTTAACATTAATGAATACTCTCTTTAAAAAAGTTAAGGGAGCCAACTCTGAAATAATTAGATAACTTAGTTATTTTAACAACTTAATATACTTAATTGTAGCCCTTTACAAATGATTGTCTGCATCAGAGTGAATAGAGTTGTCTATGCCTATAATCTTATGTCATAATTTAATATAATGCAACGGAATTTATTGAAACTATAAAATATTTAATATATGTAATAAATAACGCTGTTAAACGTTGGAGATATGATACAGGAGACAATAAGAACGTTATGAAGAGTGACAGCTAATTGAATCATTTAGATGTATTCTGCCAGTGAAAGGTTAACACTTTATACTCTAGCATTAATCATAAACTACAATCTTTGTCATGGACGCTTGTGGTTTTGTGGTTAGGCTGTTGCACCCAGTATTGTAAGATTGTGGTTTCAGTTCAAGGCAGCGAGCTAGCAGAAATGTTAGTACACCGGGCAAAATGCTTTGCGGTATTTCGTCTGTCGTTACGTTGTGAGTTCAAATTCCGCTGAGGTCAACTTTGCCTTTCATCTTTTCGGGGTCGATAAATTAAGTACCAGTTATGCACTGGGGTCGATGTAATCGACTTAATACCTATGTCTGTCTTTGTTTGTCCCCTCTATGTTTAGCCCCTTTTGGGTAATAAAGAAATAGGTATTTCGTCTGCCGTTACGTTCTGAGTTCAAATTCCGCCGAGGTCGACTTTGCATTTCATCCTTTTGGGGTCGATTAAATAAGTACCAGTTATGGACTGGGGTCGATATACTCGACTTAATCCGTTTTTCTGTCCTTGTTTGTCCTCTCTGTGTTTAGCCTCTTGTGGGCTGTAAAGAAATAGGTTTCAATTCCTGGACTGGGCAATACATTATGTTCTTGAGCAAAGCATTTCATTTCACTCAAAGACGAGTTACCTTGTGAAGGTCCAGTATTCCATTCAGCACAAAATTGTATAGATGTCACAGAATCCAGGAAATTGGCTTTACTGAGGCTATAGTGTAAGAAGGATCTTTGATCCTTTTGTTTTTCTGTCAATCTTTTTTTATCTGTGACATTGGCTCAGTCTGCCAAACTTTAAAAAGGTGCCTATTTCTTTACTACCCACAAGGGGCTAAACACAGAGAGGACAAACAAGGACAGACAAACGTATTAAGTCGATCATATCGACCCCAGTGCGTAACTGGTACTTATTTAATCGACCCTAAAAGGATGAAAGGCAAAGTCGACCTCGGCGGAATTTGAACTCAGAATGTAGCAGCAGACGAAATACCAGAAAGCATTTCGCCTGGCGTGCTAACGTTTCTGCCACGTAAGTGCCACTGTTTTAGTTAAGTGTTGCTTTAGTTAAGTTCAGGTTTTCTTATTGGGTATCACAATACCACATCTCTCTCTCTCTCTCTCTCTCTCTCGCTCTCCAAGAGATTCTGAAACTGGTAAAATGATGTGCAGTGTGATGAAAGATATTGAAGAAATGTTTTATAATGGAAGTGATGACAGATCCAAAGTATAAAACTGAGAAATTAATTTTCCTTGTTTTAGAAATCCAAAGTAAATATAAGATGAATTCCTCTGTTTAAGAATAAAAAAAACAAGTACTATCACTCAAAGAATTCAATGATTGTTATTATTTTGAATTCAAAGAGTTATCTCTCTCATTTTGCTTATGGTCAAACATTTTTGTGTTAAATAAATTAATACACAGATGCTCTAGAAACAGGTGGTAGTAGTAGTAGTAATAGAATTCACTGTGGAAGGTTTTTTATTGTTGGATGCCCTTCCCGTCACCAAACCTTGCTTATTTCCAAACAACATACTTTCCCATGGCCAGACATGCTTTCACAAAAGTTTGAAAATGCAGTATACCACTTTCATGATGGTAGTGCTTGTTTCAACTAGCTGTGATATCAAGACAAGGACACATTCACACACACATTGTATACAGTTATATTTCTGTTTATCTATCTATCTTTCTGTCTGTACTGTGTATGTGTATGTGTGTGTGTGTGTGTGTGTGTGTGTATGTTCTTTTCTGTTTTTTGATGAAAAATTTAATATTTGATCAAAGCATTTCCTTCTTAAGCAAGTGACTCGGTGCACAAGGAGTTACCTAGTCTTTTGTATCTAATTTGTAACACATAATAAACAAATATATAATTCATATAGTTTAATCCAATCCTCACTTTGCTCACCATTCTGGGTTTTTCTCTAAACTCTTTATGTATTCGAATGCCCCTATTCAGTGCCCTGCTTTCATCAACCCTGAAAGGATGAAAAGCGAAGTCAACCCTGACAGAATTTGAACTCAGAATGTAAAGCTTGAAAAAATGTCACAAAGCATTTTGTCCAGGGTGCTAACTATTCTTCCAGCTTGATCCCCTAACTGATAATAATTTCAATAATAATGATAATAATGATGATGATGATGATAATAATAATAATAATAATAATAATAATAATAATAATAATAATAATAATAATGATCCTTTCTTCTATAGGCACAATGTCTGAAATTTGGTGGGAGGGGATTAGTTGATCACATTGACCCCAGTGTTTTACTGGTACTTAATCTATTGACCCCTGAAATTATTAGAGGCAACGTTGGCCTCAGCAGAATTTGAACTCAGAATGTAATAACAAGTGAAATACCACTAAGCATTTCCACTCAGTGAGCTAACAATTCTGCCAGCTCACTGCTTTAGTAATAATAATAATAATAATAATAATATTTTCTACTAAAGACAGAAGACCTGAAATTTTGGGGGAGGAGCCTAGTGATTACAGCGACCCCAGTGTTTCACTGATACTTAATTTATTGACCCCAAAAGGATGAAAGGCAAAGTCGACCCTAGTGGTATTTGAACTCAGATCGTAAAGATAGATGAAATGCCATTACACATTTTTCCCAGCATGATAACGATTCTGCCAGCTTGCCACCTTAATACTACTACTACTACTACTACTACTAGGTGAAAGGGGCTAGTTGCTTACACTCACCCCAGTGCTCAACAGGTGCATATGTTTTCAACCCTAAAACGGTGAAAAGCAAAGTTGACCTCAGTGGAAATTGAACCCAGAGTGTAAAATGAGAAGGTAGCGAGCTGGCAGAAATGTTAGCTTGCCCAGCAAAATGCTTAGCAGTATTCCATCTGTATTTATGTTCTGAGTTCAAATTCCACCAAAGTTGCTTTGCCTTTCCTCCTTTTGGGGTCGATAAATTAAGTACCAATTGCATACTGGGGTCGATCTAATCAACTGACCCTCTTCCCTGAAATTTTGGTTCTTGTGCCTAGAGTAGGAAAGAAAAGAATGTAAAACCAGAAGAAATTCTGTGAAGTATTTTGGCTGGTGTGCTGACGACTCTGCAGCTCCCTGTCTTTACAACAGCAACAACAATGGGGATAATAAACCTTTCTCCCAAAGGCACAAGCCCTGAAGTTTTGGGGAGGGAACCAGTCGATTACATTGATCCCAGTGCTAAGCTGGTAGTTATTTTATCAACACTAAAAGGATGAAAGGCAAAGTTGGCCTCAATGGAATTTGAACTCAGAATGTAGCTGCAGACAAAATACTGCCCATCATTTTGTCCTGCATGCTAACAATTCTGCCATCTTGCTGCCTTAACAATCATAATAATGATAAGAGCAATATTTAGTCCATCTTACAACGCATCAAATTTCTTTTGTGCTATTTATATTTAATTTCTGGGAGAAAAAGCTATTTATTCTAATTATTTGCCAAATTTATTCAAATTATTTGACAAATATTTGGTCTAAATGATAAGAAACATTTGTCTGTGTTTTCAGAATAAAAAGAACAAAACAAAGAAATCATATTTCTAATGTCAGAACCTTTATTCTTTGTGTGTGAAGTCCATCACCTTGGTTCCATTCCGCTAAATTAGTTTATAGTTCAATAAGCAGCTTTAGAAAATTATATAAAAATAACAAAACAAAAAAAAATGGCCCTAAAAATATGTGCACCTTGATTTTCAATATCAAACCAATTAGTTATTTTGTTTGAAAGCAATGAATCTAAAAGTAAATTTAACAGAACCATGCAAGTAAATCCTTGTGGAAACAATAGAGTTGTACAATAATAATGAGATTGGTAGAATGAGTACAGTTTATAGCTTTTCTGTCTGATACAGTTATTTCATGTTAACTTACTGATTTTTTAAATATCTGAGATATTACTGGGTGGGTTAAGAGGGTGGTCTGCAAAGAAGTGGCTTCAGGTTCAGTCTTACTATATGACACCTTGGTACATCTTATTCCATAAATTTTGAGTCAACCAAAGACTTTGATAGAAGAGGAAATTGTACAGAAGCTTACTGGTGTGATCAAACTTTTTTTTTTGTGGGGTAGACCTAATCCATAACCTGGTTTAACACCATACACTTGACTCCTGGTTGCCTTTAGTAGAATGCATTCCATACTATTAAATCCATGTCTTTAATGTCTTTAAAGGCACAGGAGTGGCTGTGTGGTAAGTAGCATTGCTTACCAACCACATGGTTCCGGGTTCAGTCCCACTGTGTGGTACCTTGGGCAAGTGTCTTCTACTATAGCCTCGGGCCGACCAAAGCCTTGTGAGTGGATTTTGTAGACAGGAACTGAAAGAAGCCCGTCGTATATATGTATATATATGTGTATATATATTATGTGCGTGTGTATTTGTGTGTCTGTGTTTGTCCCCCTGGCATTGCTTGACAACCGATGCTGGTGTGTTTATGTCCCCGTCACTTAGCGGTTCAGCAAAAGAGACCGATAGAATAAGTACTGGGCTTACAAAGAATAAGACCCGGGGTCGAGTTGCTCGATTAAAGGTGGTGCTCCAGCATGGCCGCAGTCAAATGACTGAAACATGTAAAAAGAGTATACATAAAGTGTAAGAGTAAGAAAGTAATATGAAGAATACTTCCTCCCTTTCTCCCACTTGTTGACTCTGAAGGTGATGAACAATGCTCTGCTAACTTTGATTAAGTTTTAAAATATCAAAATAGTTTCTATAATTTGTCTTTAGAGGGAAAGTGAAGTGATGATCACAGAAGATTGTTAATTAAATGTGAATCCAAATTAACTACCAGGAGACTAAAAATGCACAGTTTTTACTATTAGTAGACTAAAAGATGTTCTGTTTTCTTATGACTAAAATCTTGGTTTGTAAATTTGAACTTTGTAGAAACTAAAAGAGTCTCCTAAGATCTGTTGAATTACTTTCAATGAACAAATTCCTTATTACATAGCTGCTTAATTTTGAAATTGTAGATTCCCTGTTAGAATGTCATGGGAAAGAATCTCAAGATGGATTCTTCAAGCCAAGGATTGGACCATGAACAAGATGGTTGGATAATATTAATAGTCTCAGATGATAATGATTAGGAATCCAAGCGTAAGATGTAATGACTGTTGCTTCTGACAGGACACTATGGGGTTAGGGTGGGGGTGGTGGCTGAGGACTCTGCCTTCATGAGCCTCCCATGAAGAGAAGATCGAAGGATAGATGGAACTCCTTGTTTTTCTCTGGAGATGAATATTCAACTGAAGAAGCAGTATTTGAATGTTACAACATAGATCAGGGAGGATTGGTTCTTGCCCTACAAATGTGTTTCTGTAATTCCCTTTAATTCTAAACAGTGTGTCAATTAGTACAATTGATTTTGTTTAATTGCAGAGCAGATAGTTGTACAATTCTGTTAATTACATACCTTTTGGAAACACAAAACTATTTAGCATCAAATCTATGTAAAACTGATCACTTGTATATGAAACGATGTCAGTTTTGATTAATTGTATATTTTTCCTGATTGTTGAGTAAAAGAATAAAAACTGACAGAAAGTAACAAATTTAATATTTCTTTGATTTAATTGAATAAAGTGATTCTGGAAGCTTCCGTTTTCATGATGAGTTAAAATGACAGCAGTCAGAACATCATGTTTACAAACAACTGCTGTCAAAAGAGTCAAATGTATTGGAGGCATTCTTACCATTTCAAGGAATTAAAGACTATCAAAGTTCAGATTGCTGTGTATTTTTATTTTACTTTTAATTGTGAATTATAACTCTTCAAAAAATATTCTTCTGTGGAAATAAAGTTTGTGAAAGGAGAATTCTGTGACTGAGAAGACCTGGCAAATAAAGTGAGATCACAGCTGTAACCTACACTGGTGTCGCATAACCAGTCAATGCAAAAGTACCCTTGGATCGTAGGGCAACATGCCATGCTTGAGGAGACCTATTGAGTCAAGTACATCAACATCAAATAAAATCAAATTACAATCAAATGGAAATTGTAGTTGTAGTCCCCATGCCGGTGGCACACAAAGAACACCATCCGAACATAGTCGATGCCAGCCCTCTCGCCCTGATGGCTTCTGTGCCGATGTCACATAAAAAGCACCATCCAAACATGGCCAATGCCAGCACCACCTTGACTGGCTCCCATGCCAGTGACACATAAAAAGCACCATCTGATCATGGTCGATGCCAGCTCCCTCTGGCCCCTGTGCCAATGGCACATAAAAAGCACTCACTACACTCCTGGAGTGGTTGGCATAAGGAAGGGCATCCAACTGTACAAACATTGCCAGATCAGACTGGAGTCTGGTGCAGCCTCCTGGCTCTCCAGACCCCAGTCAAACCGTCCAACTCATGCCAGCATGGAAAACAGACGTTAAACGATGATGATGGTGAACTAAGCTATATTTTGTTTATTGGTTACATTAGCCTGTCATTGACCCCATTAAATATTTTTAAAAAACTGCATGACCCCCAGCTGTTTTCACTGAGTAATTTAAAATATAGTGAGACATCATTTGATGAATCTAATTCATTCCTCAAGGCTGTTTGTCAATCGAAATGCTTGTAAATCAAAACTATTTTTCCAAAGGAAAATCCAAGAGAAGGCGAATTCAGGCAGGACTGTGAAAGCCAGACAGCAGCTGATGCTCTCCCCTTGATACTCCCAGTACGGCGCCAACCATTGTTGCTGAATTGCATGTTTGTTACTTGAGACAACGTTTGTCACCTGAGATGTTTAATGTTAAAACAATTAATCATATACTGATTTGGTCAGGAGGTGAGGTGTTTGTAAAATTGCCATTACCGCCTGACTGGCCCCCGTGACGTGACACGTAAAAGGGCACCATTCGAGTGTGATCATTACCAACATCGCCTTATTGGCACCTGTGCCGTTGGCATGTGTAAAAAGATTCGAGCGAGGTCATTGCCAGTACCGCCTGACTGGCCCCCATACTGGTGGCTCATAAAAGCACCCACTACACTCTCAGAGTGGTTGGCATTAGGTAGGGCATCCAGCTGTAGAAACTCTGCCAGATCAAGGTTGGAGCCTGGTGCAGCCATCTGGTTCGCCAGCCCTCAGTCAAAATCGTCCAACCCATGCTAGCATGGAAAGCAGACGTTAAACGATGATGATGATGATGATGATGATGAAATACAGGTGCAAATGTGACTGTGTGGTTAAGAAATTTGTTTCTCAACTCTTTGGTTTTGAATTCAGTTTTTGGGTTCAGATAGTTTTAGTAGAAACCATAAAAATATCTGTTAACTTGAAATTCTTAAAATACATTTAAAAACATGATCTCTAAAAGACTGTTCTTGTATTACTGCTTTTGTTTTATTGGCCTCACACACGTAGAATGGCTTCCATAGCAAACGATTATAGATGGCTTATGATGGACAGCAATATCCCTCAATAGGTTATTAGCACAATTGAATTGAAGAAAGAAGGAATTGATTGTAAGATATTTCATACTTTTGTGGAGTTGATTCAATTGAAATATTTTGATTTCAGAGAGGAAACGATCTGTTGAGTTCACAACTAATGTACGATCAGTTCATTGAATCTATATCAAGAATAGAGAAAATATCTCTCATTCGATTCATATTTGAAAAAAGTATCCCAAATATATTAAAGCTAATAGAGCCTGAAGGAATTCTCTTTATTCTATTCTTAGAAATAATCTGGAAAACTGCCAGCAAGCTGACAATGGAAGAAAGTTGAGATTCAGTGAAATCAAGAAGTGCTGAAGAGAAAAGTTAGAGAGGACCAGCAAAGTAGGGTTTCACAAAGAAAATTGTACAGGATTGAGTTGAATCAAGGAATGTTGTCTTGCCTGACTGCAGCCCTTATTGATAAATGGGAAAGAACACGATGAGGGTGATAGGTTAGGTGTATCTTTGTGGTGATGGTGGAGGGGATTGCGGTTACATATAGTAATGACGATGATTAAGACATCTATGGCATTTAATTCCAATAATTAATATTAGAGATGATGTTTGGGTGGTGAGTTGGCACACTGGGCAAAATGGCCAGTGACATTTTGTCCATCTTTACATTCATCATCATCGTCACCATCATTGCTTAACGTCCGTTTTCCATGCTGGCATGGGTTGGACGGTTTGACTAGGGACTGGAAAGCCAGATGACTGCACCAGGCTCCAATCTGATCTGGCAAGGTTTGCTACAGCTGTATACCCTTCCTAATGCCAACCAGTCTGAGAGTGTAGTGGGTACTTTTTTTTATGTGCCACTGACATGGGAGCCAGTCAGGTGGCACTGGCATCATCCATGTACAGATGGCGCTTTTTACGTGCCATCGACACAAAAGCCAATCGGGGAGGGGATGGGGAGAGGGCAGGGGATTTGGACTGGCATTGACCGCATTCGGATGGTGCCTTTTACATGCCACCAGCACGGGGAGTCAGTCAGGCAGCACTGGCATCAATCCATGCTTGACTGGTGCTTATTATATGCCACCAACACAGGTGCCAATCAAGCGGCACTGGCATCGACCCACGCTTGACTGGTGCTTATTACATTCCACCAACACAGGTGCCAGTCAGGCGGCACTGGCATCGGCGATGATTACAATTTCCATTTTGATTTCGATCCTGATTTTATTTTGATTTTGAATTTAGATTCTGCTTAAGTAGAGGTGGGGGGTCAGTAAAATAAATATCAGTTGAACACTGGGGGTGGGGGGTTGATCTAGCCCTAACCCTCACCCTACTCAACTTACACTTGAAACCAGTATTAGAGATTGCTTTAAGGCAGTGAGCTGGCAGAATTGTTATGCCAGGCAAAATGCATAGTAGCATTTCATCTGTCTCTACATTCTGAGTTCATATTCAACTGAGGTCAATTTTGCCTTTCATCCTTTCGGGGTCGATAAAATAAGTACCAGTTTTGTACTGGGGAGTCAATGTAATTAATTAAGCTCCTTCCTCCAAAATTACTGGCTTTGTGTCAAAATTTGAAGTCAGTTTTAGAGATAGCTTTGATTCTACTGAGTTTGGGATGGTGTTAAGTGTTATTGTAAGAAATAATAACTGAATATGACTCTATGTTGTGGGAGGAAGAATGCTTGCTTTTCATGCCTCAAAATGAAAGTAATTTCTGTGACTTTGGAGTGACTAGCACCCAAAGAATCCTTCACAGAAGGGGATTTGCACCAATCATTTTTATCATGGAACTAAAAAGAAACTCTGGTGTACCTTCACTAATCTTTGGTAGTAAAGTATAGAATGACAGATACTGCTTGGGTTTGACATGCTGTCTCTCAAAATATGGCAGAGTGTCTTTGAGATCCTGAGTAAATTTGTGACTGTTTATAAATACGAAAGAAGTGTTAAATGTAATAGATTCAGAATTGGTTGAACTCAGATGAAATATTTTAACTGAAGAGGTTACAGTTCAAACACTCTGTTATAGAAAATCTAATTTGCATTAAAAATAAAAACATATTAAAAACTGTAAAAATAACGATTGTTAACTTCAACACAAGGCCAATAATTAGATGTGTGTGTGAAGTTGGTTGTAGTTGGTTTCAAGCTTTCATTGCTAACATTTTTGTTAAAATACATTGTTTTTCTTTTAATTAATTTTGAAAATAACGAAGAGTATAATTAAATAACTTTGTTATTATCAAGCTGATTTTTGGGTCATAAATTAACATGAAATTTTAATTTCTATCACTTTAAAATAGAAAGATGGTGCCATGGGTCTCAGGTAGTTTGATGTCAAAATGGTTTAATTAATCTCCAAATATTACTGGTATTAATTTTATCAACCCTAGAAAAACGAAAGGCAAAATTAGTGTTGGTATGATTTGATTTCAGAATATAATGGAGCACTTGTGATATTGGGGTTGAGTTTTATCTGAAATGAGTCCTTTGAAGAAATAATCTGTAATTTTGTTTTTACCCCAGCCCTTGGTCCAAGGATGCTTTTAATAGAATACACTTTGTTAATATAAACAAACCCTCCTTTTTCCAGCAAGTCATTAAAGTGGCTCTGGAATGGTTTATGGGGTATTATCCTTCTTCCCCTTATTCATGCCTCTGATACCAACCCTCCTGAGACCATTTCTGGTTCCACAATATAAATGTCCTGTTTTAACGTGATGTAAAAACCTTCCATTGCAATTTCACATTAATTTATATTCCAAACACCAGCTTGTTTTTATTTTACTAAATTCTTTCTTATTTTTCAAAGTTAATTGAAACAAAGTACCGTACTTCATTAGAAATATGGTAATGAAAAAAGGTTAAGCCATAAGAAAATAATTTTATCTTCCACTGCTGCAATAATAACAAAAGCAAATTTGTGAAATTGCTCGAATAAAACATTTACATTCCCATTTTTTAACATTTAAAACAAAAATTTTTGTATACTATCTTTCTCATAATATCTTTATGTCCAAAGTGTGAGGATGGGGGAGATTGTTAAAATACTTGTATGTAATTATTGTTAATCTACATAAAAATAAATTAAAAAATCATATAAGAAATACATAAAACCTTACCAAAAAAAAGACACAGAAGCTTTTCTTTCGTGTCCTTCATTTCCCCCACCTCCTTACAATGGAGAAACAGTTACTATACTGCTATTTATAATGAAGGAAAGAAGTAGAAAATAAAATATTTGCCATTTAATGACAGTAAATCATAAAGACAGTTTTTGTGGAAGAAACATATGATATAGTTGATTGAATCAATCATAGTGTGGTATTGGTTATTACTTTATTGATCTTCAAATGATTCAAGTTGAAATAGACTTACATGACTTTTGAATGTAACAAGATAAATTTATTACAATGAATTAGCTACCAGCAAACATTTAACCTGTCTCACAACCATAACTGCCAACTCAATCATTTGTGATAAACAGAAATAAAAACTATAAACTTAAGATAAAACCAAAACTCAAACAAAATTCGGCAGATCTTGCTGCTGTTCAAGTTCCTAGTTAGTCTATTTCTTTACTACCCACAAGGGGCTAAACACAGAGGGGACAAACAAGGACAGACAAACGGATTAAGTCGATTATATCGACCCCAGTGCATAACTGGTACTTATTTAATCAACCCCGAAAGGATGAAAGGCAAAGTCGACCTCGGCGGAATTCGAACTCAGAAAGTAGCGGCAGACGAAATACCTATTTATTTAGTACCCACAAGGGGCTAAACACAGAGAGGACAAACAAGGACAGACAAACCGATTAAGTTGATTATATCGACCCCAGTGTGTAACTGGTACTTATTTAATTGACCCCAAAATGATGAAAGGCAAAGTCAACCTCGGTGGAATTTGAACTCAGAATGTAGTGGCAGACGAAATACTGCAAAGCGTTTTGCCTGGTGTGCCAATGCTTCTGCCAGCTCTCCACCTTTTTAGCTCCTAGCTAGTCCTCATCAAGTGGAATTATGGCTGTAGATGACTAATTTAAATGCCACTTTCTGTCCAAGACTAATTTTCCTAGATGCATCTTACTTCTTATGCCTACTTTTCAGCAAAAAAAAAAACAAAACGAAAAAGATATTGGAATGATTGCGATGTTGTAACAAAATTAGATGAAAAAATTCTGTTTTTATCATTTTAGAAATTACAGATTCTAAATGTGTTGTTTTGAACCTGACAGACTATTATTGCAGCCTCTATGTTGTTATTGTACTTTGGCTGTGTAGTAAGTAACTTGTTTACCAGCCACATGGTTCTGGGTTCAGTCCCACTGCATGGCACCTTGGGCAAGTGTCTTCTAGTATAGCCTCGGGCCGACCAAAGCCTTATATGTGTGTGTGTGTGTGTTTATGTGTTTGTGTTTATCCCCCCAACATCACTTGACAACCGATGGTGGTGTGTTTACATCCCCGTAATTCAGCGGTTCGGCAAAAGAGACCAATAGAATAAGTACTAGGCTTACAAAGAATAAGTCCTGGGGTTGATTTACTCGACTAAAGGTGGTGCTCCAGCATGGCCACAGTCAAATGACTGAAACAAGTAAAAGAGTAAACGAGTAAAGAGTAAATATTGTTATTGTACTGTACATATTGCTATTATGACAATACCAATACGTTGGGTGTAATAACATCTGGTAAGCGCAGAGACGGTCTATATGTTGTTGATATTTAGTCTCAGGTGACCTCTGTTAAGCAAACGAATAATTAATTACTGTCAACAACTCCATTTTTTTCAAAAAATTGTTGGATATTGCTTTTTTTTTTTGTTACAATTTGTACTTTTAATAAACAATGAAGAACAAATTGTAATAGTGATGGCAGTATTGTTGGAGAAAGAAACAGTAGACAGATTGATAGATTTATTCTCGGTTACTATTGTGTATGCCAGACTCTATGTACGTTACGACAGTCTGCCCAGCGTGGTGGAGCTGGAGCAACTAATGGAGCACATAGCGGATGAACACCCCGGATAATTATAATTGTAGATATGTATTTCTTTACTGCCCACAAGTGGCTAAACATAGAGGGGACAAACAAGGACAGATAAACGGATTAAGTCGATTACATCGACCCCAGTGCGCAACTGGTACTTTATTTATCGACCCCGAGAGGATGAAAGGCAAAGTTGACCTCGGCGGAATTTGAACTCAGAACGTAACGACAGACGAAATACCGCTAAGCATTTCGCCCAGCGCGCTAATGTTTCTGCCAGCTTGCCGCCAATAATTGTAGATATGAACAGTAAAATGAAACTTCGAGCTTTGGGGGGTGGGGGGTGGGGGGCTCGTAAGCCATTCCATTCCATCCGTTGTAAATATTTCATTTCATAATTATTTTTCGTTATATGTACCCCATATTTTGTGTTGTCTGTCCTTGTTATGTCCCCTCTATATTCAGGCTATACGCCTCTAATAAAGATTTATGTAACAGTGAAGGCTTTCTTGGTTCATAACATTTTTACATTTAAAAGCATAATTCTTATTGAACCTGTGGAGATAGAGTATAATTCTGGCTACGGTTCTGAATCTTGACCTAAAGCTACAGAGCTTGCATGGGAAATTACCATCTGTATCATCTCTTGTGAAAGGTAGAAGAATATTATGACCGGAGAAGAGTTATCTTATTGATGAGGTATGTTGACTGCTCAGAGTATCTACAAACTTCCCAAAGCAGGGTGTCTTACTTGAACAGAAGTTTCTTCTAATAATGGTATTTGGGTTGGTGGGTGAGCTGGCAGAATCATTAGCATGCTGGGTGAAATGCTTAGCAGTATTTTGTCTGCTGTTACGTTCTGAGTTCAAGTTCTGCCGAGGTCAACTTTGCCTTTCATCCTTTCAGGGTCAATTAAATAAGTACCAGTTACACACTGGGGGGTCGATGTAATATACTTAATCCCTTTGTCTGTCCTTGTTTGTCTCCTCTATGTTTAGCCCCCCCCCCCACCCTATGGGCAATAAAGAAATAAATAATGGTATTTTGAGATGACTTCCCCATAGAGTGAAACAAATAAGGTAAGTTGGTTGGTCAAGATTGAACATACAATATTACTTTTTTTTTTCATAGAAATGGAAGATAAAGATCGAAATTATATGTGAATTTATTCATATTTCATCTAAGTTTATATTCTCCAACAACTCCTTTCTTATTTTAAGACAGCAGAGAGTGATATGAAGATTTGTCCATTTTTTTTTCCTGAAATAGCATGGAAACATTGTCTTCCATTCTTGACACAAGAATTTTGGTTTTTGTTCTAAATACATGCATACAGTCTGAATCCATGATATAGTTGAGAAGAAGACTATGTAGATCGAGGGTGGTGGGCAAGGATTTATTGTTATACTAGAGTGTTACTCATCACATAATGGATAACTTTAGAAGTATACTTTTACCACCATTGGGTAACATTAGCAGTTATGGCATATCCACAATAAATATGATCATCAAATTTCTTGGAGTTTATTCAAAATGATGAAATGAATACCATTCTGTAAAAAAAAAAGAGGTATTTATTAAGATAAAATTAAACAAAACAATATTCAAAATTTAGAAAAATATTGTAAAAACACAGTTACTGTTGGTTTTATAATACAAATGTTCGCACACACACATGCATTCTCTCTCTCTCATAGATACATATACATACATGCATACACACACACATTCTGTGTTAAAGGAAGAAATGGTTAGCAGTGAAAATTCTGTAAATAATAATGATAATTCACTAATTCTAAGCCTAAAGCTTAAAAGCGTTTACTTTGTGTTGGCTGAAGAAAATAGTTTGATACTGAGGCATATAAGCCCTCGATGGAAGAAAGTGGGAATTAGTATGTACTGCTAGCCCCCTCTGGCCCCTGTGCCAGTGGTATGTAAAAGAGCACCCACTATACTCTCGGAGGGGTTGGCCTTAGGACGGGCATCCAGCTGTAGAAACACTGCCAGATCAGACTGGGCCTGGTGTAGCCTTCTGACTTCCCAGATCCCAGTCGAACTGTCCAACCCATGCCAGCATGGAAAACGAACGTTAAATGATGATGATGGGAATACTAATACTTACTTTCTTCCATCGAGGGCTTAAATGCCTCGCTATTATACTATTTTCTTCAGCCAATGCGCAGTGAATGCCCATAAGCTTAAAACTTATAATAATTATTATTATTTACAAAATATATGTGTGTGTGTGTGTGTGTTTGTGTACACCACAAGCCAGCTTGGAAAACAGATGTTAAAGGATGATGATGATGATGATTCTTTCTCCTCCTTCTCTTCAGTTTCTCTGACTTTTTCTCTCTCAGAGTGTGTGTGCAGCACTCAGTTACTCATTGCCCATCACCAAGCCTAGTATGTGCACTGATTCTGTTCCTCTCAGTATCTCTCTTTTGTCCTGTCATCACCTCTCTGTACAATGTAAGGTGTGACTGGAGAAACCAACCAACAAACATTTACATCAGTCATTATTAAACAGAGTGATTTTAACACAGTGAATGGGTAGAATCATTAGCATGCCAAACTTAATGCTTAGCAGCATTTTGTCTGTCTATATGTTCTGAGTTCAAATTCTGCTGGAGTTGTCTTTGCCTTTCATCCTTTTAGGGCTAACGAAATAAGTACCAGTTAAACACTGGGGTTGATGTAATCGACTAGATCCCTCCTCACAAATTTCAGACTTTGTGCCTACAATAGAAAGGTTTATCAAACAGAGATTGTGAGGAATTGTCAGTTTTCATAATGATATGCAAAGAATTATTGTCAGTTTGGGACTACAATAATTCTTACAAACTCTATGAATTCTTGTTGTTTCTTTGGCCCTGGGCTTTTGAGTGGATAAATTGTGGGTTTATCAAAGCCTGTCGAAAGGAGGACAGGAAGGATTAGGTTATGAGTGTTATGCTTTCTGTGTTCTTTTCTCTTGCCCCTCATCATAGTCATCATCACCATCATCATCGTCGTTTAACATCCACTTTCCATACTGGCATGGTTGGACGGTTTAACTGGGGGCTGGTAAGCCAGAAAGCTGTACAAGGCTCCAATTCGATCTGTCAATGTTTCTACAGCTGGATGCCCTTCCTAACACCAACCACTCCTAGAGTGTACTGGGTGCTTTTTACATGTCATCAACATGGGGGACAGTCAGGTGGCACTGGCAACAACCATGTTCGAACGGTGCTTTTTATGTACCCAGTTTGTCTTCTGTTATCTCATATAATATGATGTGGCCATTGGCAGAGTTGTTGTTATTGTTATTGTTTAACCCTGGGCGAAAACTGATGAAGTGAAAGGCAGTGAGCTGGCAGAATTGTTAGCAAGCCGGGCAAAATGCTTACTGGTATTTTGTCTGTCTTTACGTTCTGAGTTCAAATTCCACTGAGGTCAACTTTGCCTTTCATCCTTTTGGGGTCGATAAATTAAGTACCAGTTGCATACTGGGGTCAGTCTAATCGACTGGCCCCTTCCCCAAAAGTTTCAGGCCTTGTGCCAAGAGTAGAAAAGAATGCTGATGGAACTGTACTACACCCCAACTATGAAAATGCTGTCCGTTTAGAAATATATAGGACTATATCATCCAGTGTTTCTTCCCTTTTCCAACTCAGTAGAATAATGTGGGTTAAGGGAGATTTAGTTCTTATTTCTAGCACTTCAGATGACCACGTGTAGTCCCCATTATCGACCTATTGAATTGTTGATGTTACTAATTACTTTGCATAATGTTTTACTGCTTCACTTGTCGTTTATTCTGGATACAAATATTTGCCAGTTTTTCTGCTTTTCTCGGCTTCATTTTCTTTGTTATTTCCTTGTTTCATTGTTTGATGCTAACTTTTATTTCCTTTGCATGTGGTGTTGGCGTTACATTTCAGCTTCTCCCTGGTAATTATCATGTTGGCTATTTGCCCTGCAAGATACACTTTTATTTTATCGTTTTTAGTTTTTGGAAACTTTTACTGATATTCCATTGAATGTCTGTGCTGCAACATCTATGTTGGTGATTGCAATGATGTGGGATTCTACACGCCATAATTCTATCACTTGGACGAAACCATTCCATGGATCATGTTCCAAATCTCTGGAATTCTTTTTATTTGTGTGTGTGTGTGTGTGCGTGTTGTGATGAGAATGGGCAAGTGACTGAGAGTTGAAGATTGGCTGTTACTTGATTGCTATGGAAACAGAATATTATGACCGGAGGAGAGTTATCCTATTGATGAGGAATGTCAGCTACTCAGAGTACCTACATATCTCCCAAAGCAGGATGGTTTGCTTGAACTGAAGTCTGTTCTAATTATGATATTTGGAAACGGCTTAAAATGTCATTGATTCCCTTTATAACCATCTCATCAATTCATTCAAGCATAGCATATCACAAACTACATAATCCAACGTGTCTTTTTTAAAAGATATGTGTGAGATTTGACTGATATTTTTCGCAGGCTGAGTGACAATATATAGAGGATTACACCTTTGATTCGTATTTCTTATCCTGACTTTAAACTGCATCCTTATAGATTTGATGTGTTGTCTATAATTTGGTCTTTGTATTATTTCTTCATTATTTACCAGGCTATCTCTCGTTATGCAGTTGTTGTATGTAATGAAGAAGTCTTTTATGTGTGAATTCTAAAGCAAATTAAACAATGCAGAGAACAACAATAATTTATTTTTTATCAATTTTTTTCCCTTTATATTTTCCTTTATTTCAACCAGCAAACTTGCACATTGCAAATACAACATGTAAGTGGAACAGTAAAAATATGCAAGAGTTTTTTCAAGTTCCGTACGTGATATTATTTTTATCTACATTCCAATGATGAAGATTTGTACGTTTGTTAGAAACCTTTCCCCTTGTAGCAGTTAACTATGGTGCTGCTACACCAGTCATTGGGTATGACTCCTTCATGAACTACCTGATTTACAGTACTGGTGACTAGACCATAGCCCACACTGCCAGATATTTCAAGCTTCCCAACAGTGATTCCTGATGGGCCAGGTGCTTTCCGTCTTCATATCCTTAATTGCTTTATCTACCTGGGTACTGTCAATTTGGATAGCTGGTCCCTCAAGTGGGTCAACCTTTGGCAGACTCTTCTCCTTCCATTCATTCTCCACATTCAGCAGTCTTTTATAATGGCTTCTCCAAGCCTTTTTCTTTGCTCTAATGGCCCTGTCTACAGCAATGTTCCACCACCATGTTACCCTAGGTCTGGAAGGCACTTTGCCCCAGCTACAGATTTGGTCTGTGGTAATATATATGTTATATATATATACATACATAATACATACATACATACATACATACATACATATATATATATATATATGTAGAGGAGAATTCATAAAAAAAAGACGAAGGCAGGTGGTGTAGACAACAGATATATTAATTTAACGCTTGGTAGGTGAAAAAGTCTTTAACGTTTTGAGCCTATGCTCTTCCACAGAAAGAAACAAGGAGAGAAAATAAAGAATGTGTAGTGGCCAGCGATCTATCATGGGCGAATATATATATGTGTATATATATATATATATATATATATATATATATATAATTGGCAAAATATTTTGCAAGAGTGCAAATGCTTACTTTCTTGTTTTGCAAAGTCAACTGAATAATTTATGTTCTTCAAAATGTTCGCAGACATTTTCTTGTTTAAATGGACAATGTTTACAAATAGCTAAAGGCCAGAAGAAGACTAAAGGCAGATGTCGTAGGTCCTTTTAAAATTGTGGAAATTATTTATCAACAAATGATTTTTTATTCATCCTAATGTTTTTCATTGCTTCAGACGACTGATTAGAAGTAACACACAATAAAACGACCAACTAAGAGAGAGAGAGAGAGGAGAGAGTGGGAAGAAAAAGGGGAGAGAGAGAGGAAAAGAGAGGGGGAGAGGGGGAGCAAGGGGAAGAGAGAGAGAGAGTGCAAAGTAACACAGTTGGTAGATGGCTTTTATTGGGGAGAGAAACCATGTACCAACTGTGTTGAGAGAAAAGGAGAAAAAAGGCTTCGGTAGATGAAGCAGTTGGCAGTTAGCTGATTGCTGTTTGGATAGAATGGTACGCATGACAAAATGGCGAAATTGAGATGTCAACGGTCAAATAAGGGTACCACAGTTCCATAAATAAAATGGCTTTAAATCTGTTAGGATAATAAATCCGTATTTTTCGATTTTTAAGGGATGTTGAATGAATGATTCATCAATTCAGTTATGTAACATGGGTTTGGACCCTCCTGTGTGATGAGCAAGTTGGTTGCTCCCTTCCTTAAATATAACACACCCTTAGCACCTGTGTATGAAGTAGATGGTTGCCCCCTTCCTGAATTGTAACATGTGATTCAAAGCATAACTGCTAGACAACTGGTCAGGCACCATAACCAAACTACAATAGTTTCATGTTTCATGTGAGTGGTCAATTAAGCAGCTGGCAGAAACGTTATTGGTATTTCGTCTGTCTCTACGTTCTGAGTTCAAAATCTGCCAAGGTCAACTTTGTCTTTCATCCTTTCGGGGACGATAAATTAAGGACCAGATATGCAGTGGGGTAATCGGCTTAATCCCTTTGTCTGTCCTTGTTTGGCCCCTTGTGGACAAGAAGAAAAAAAGCAACCAATCAGAGTCAAGCTGTGGCATGATGTAGTCTTCTAGAATCTTTTTCTTGTACCCTATAGAAGACCACTTTCGCACCAAACTCTATGAAGCATGTTGAGGGCAGCTCAGCAACATGGGCCTCCATTCCTGCCATGGTGATGTCTGAAGACATTTGTGAAGACAACCAAAGACCTTTGAAACCATGAATATAACATATATTTCATATATGTTGGGTTGACTGGATGTTGCCAGACAGATAGTTTTTTTGTAATTTCAGAGTAGTGTCTCTTTCTCAGTCCATAATTATTAATGTTATTAATGTTATTAATTTAAATGGCCACACTGATTGTCTTTATGTGCGACAATAAATATTAAATAATAACGTGTCAGTGTTAAGGAGTATGTAATAATGAGCAGAATTAAATAAGTTGAAATATGTTTGTCACTTATTTCAACTTCTAAAAGGCAAAAACAATGCAGTTAATGTCTCTTATACTAAAAAGAAAAAAAAGGTGTGGAATCACCCAGTTCATTTAGTGTTGCCATCTATTAGGAATCTTAGACATCAATGTTTCAAGCCACTTGGCTCTCGTCTATGAGATATACCTAAGAGAGGAAACTCTGAATGAACTTATAAAGCCAACATATATAATTTAGTCAACACCGAATGAACCAGGTGTTTTCACACCTTTTTACTATAAAAGAGATTTATTCTCCGTGGTAACTACAGTGTATTTGTCTTTTAGAAGTTGAAATATGTGACAAAAATACTTCAACTTTCCTAATTCTTTTCATACTTACACACTGCTTAGCAGTGACACGTTGTTATTTACCTCAGTCGGGCAATCAACTTGTACTATTCAGTCAACGTGTTGTCTGAATTATATATATAGCTATGGCTTTATAAGTTCGTTCAGAGTTGCCTCTCTTAGTTACATCTCATTGACAAGAGTCAAGTAGCTTGAAACATCAATATCTGAGATTCCTAATAGATAGAAACACAGAACGAGCAGGGTGTTTTCAGACCTTTTTTTTTTTAAACCATATGAGAGAATTATTTTCCATGGTAACTGTAATACATTTGCTTTTAGCAGTTGAAATATGTGACAAAAATATTTCAACTTATCTAATTCTGCTCAATAAATATTAAATATTTTAAATGTTTGCAAGTTTTGCTTCTGTTATTATACATGCACCTGACGAAATATATCCACATTGCATCAACCCAATCACCAATGTGACAATACCTTTGGTTCCAGTAAATACCTGAATATAAAGTGGCCAACCCACACGAACAGAACGTCTAACACATCCCACCCTACACCTCTGCAATGGTTTCAATGTTGGACATTCCAGCTGTGTGAGTGATGGAACCAACTATTCATAGAATAATGGTCAAAATGGCTGAGTATTCCATAGGCCTTCCTATCTTGAATGGGATTCTCATTTGTATTTTTGATACAGCAGGGTGGGATTTAAGGAAGAAATTGTTGTTATTTTTAGCAGATCAAAAGACAATGTAAGGGTTTCATACTTTTATCATATTTATTTTTGTTACTCTTGCGTGTGCATGTGTGTGTTTGCATGTGTATGTGTGTGTTTGTGAGTTGAGAGCCAAGATCATTGTAGCTTTTAGGGCTTTCATCAGGAGATAATGTCAGTTATTTCAGATTTCCTGTGTAGCTTTTGTTGTATTTTTCAGGGAGGTTTTCGAGTGCTGCGTTTTCCTATTTCTATGTGTGTTGAGATATTTGTACTTTTTCTATATTTTTAGTTTTATGCAATGCTATCACCTGAAGCTCTATGTTGTTGTGTATGATGATCCCTTTGCTCACCTATATTGACTCTCCATTGTTCAACAAGTGTCTTAACCATGAAGATACCACATCATTTTCCTGGCCTAATGTATTTAGAATGGCATATACCATGTGGGCTTCCTTTTTATGCTTCAGGAAAGAATTGGCTGATAATTCTAATGTTGCAATTCATTTATGTAGCATTATGTGGATCCCTAATAAATCTCTTCCAGAATGAAAGGGATTCACACCCATCACTGGTAGCTTACAAAATAACTTGTCACTTCCACAATTCTACCACTCCTTGCTTCATGAAATCATTCCTCACTTAGTACTATGTAAGGGTCAGCTGTTAATAATTAAGTTAATTTCATCTGTCTTTGTGTTCTGAGTTCAAATTCCACCAGATTTGACTTTGCCTTTCATGGTTTCA
>NC_043004.1:33531440-33533940 GCF_006345805.1 Octopus sinensis
CTAAAAGAAATCGATTAATATTCTCATTGCCTCTGAAGTCTTCTGGAACTCCAAGAGTCAACACAGTGGGACATTATCACACACTATCTTGTGGTCTATCAGACTAATAGTTAAGTTCTCCTTCTTCATGCCACACTTGGTATTCTAACATCAATATACAACAGATGAGCAGTTGCTCTTCTTCGCTTCTTTCTTCGTCTGCTTTGCTCATTCTCCAGAAAGACATACAAATCATTTGCAAAACAAAGATAAAAAGCAACATTGAATAAGTGTTGAGAATACCGAGAACTGAGTCTAAAGTGCTGCAGACCATTTCACTATAACTCTACAGTTCATTACATTGTAGGGTGGCGAGCTGGCAGAACCGTTAGCATGCCGGGTGAAATGCGTAGCTGTATTTCATCTGACGTTACGTTCTGAGTTCAAATTCCACCGAGGTCGACTTTGCCTTTCATCCTTTCGGGGTTAATAAATTAAGTACCTATTTCTTTACTACCCACATAGGGCTAAACACAGAGGGGACAAACAAGGACAGACACACGGATTAAGTCAATTACATCGACCCCAGTGTGTAACTGGTACGCCTCGGGGTCGATAAATTAACTGGTACGCCTCGGGGTCGATGTAATCGACTTAATTCGTTTGTCTGTCCTTGTTTGTCCCCTCTATGTTTAGCCCCTTGTGGGGGTATAAAGAAACATATAACATTACAGTTCAGAAAAAGCATGAACATCACAACATCTGTTCCCTTCTCTCATAAAGCATATGATCTTTTACTGAAGATAAAGAAACCATAATTACAGGAATATAGATATAATAGGTTTCGATATTCCTATGGCAACTTATTCTCAAAATAGTAAATAATAAAATATAGTCACATTTCTGTGGAAGAGGGTCACTTGTTATGGTTCCCATTCAATAAACTTTCTTTCGTTCTCAAGCCTGTCATCGATTTAACATTCCATTTTATCTAACTGGCAGGTATTGGACAGGACTACAGCACGGCAACTACTCATTTATCATTACTGCATCATTTCAGCTGAGAGGCGTAACATTCTAAGCTCTAGTTTATCAAACTCATCCAAAATCTCCTTCATCTGCCTTAATTATTTTTTATAACATCGAAGGAATCTTCTGTCACTCGTATTATCAATGTCATTTATTCGTTCCCATGTCAAGGTATCTTATTCAAGAAAAGAGTCTCTTCAAAATTCCTCGTAAATTTGTCACATTCTTACATGATGATGACTTCCAATTTCAGCACAAGGCCAGCAATTTTGAAGAGAAGGTGTTCACCAAATATAACAACAGCATTGACTCCAGTACATGACTGGTATTTTGTCTTATTGAGCTTGAAAGGATGAAAGAAAAAGACTAACTATGGTTGGAGTGGAACTTAGATTGTAAAAAGCAGGGAAAAATATCACAAGGTATATTTTTTTCAAGTGCTTTATTGGTTTTGCTAGCTTACTGCCCTATAACCTGACTTAATAATGGGCATTTCTAGGGTGGTGGGCTGACAGTATTGTCAGCTTGCTTGACAAAATACTTAGTGGTATTTTGCCATCTCTACATTCTGAGTTCAAATTCTGCCAGGGTCAATTTTGCCTTTCACCCTTGCAGGGTCGATTAAATAAGTACCAGTTGAAGACTGAGATCAATCTAATCAACTTAATCCTTCCCCAAAATTGTTAGCCCTGTGCCAAAATTTCAAGCCAAATAATAGGAATTTTTATTTTCATTTTCTTAGAAAATCAAAAATAAAACATCAATGCATTAGCATCAAAAACAGAGGATGATAAATATTATTATATAATGTGAACCTGAAATAATCTTATGATAAGAAAAATATCATTTATACCATGAATAGCGTAAAAGATGTTTAACAGAAGTAGTTGGTAACACATGCTTTCTTGTTTGATTCTACTATGTGGGATTTTGTGCAAGTGTACCTTGCACAAAACACTTTTCTTCCATCGTTGAAGAGATAAATTCCCTATTTTATGCATTTTCTTTCCAAAGTTTGATAGTGATTACCACAAGTAGGCTTTCAGGTAATTTTGAAATTTCTATTTGCCTTTATGCATGAATTGTTTTGAATTTTTCTTCATTGGAATTTTCTCTTAATTGCAATAGTTCCAAATTCCTTTTGGAATTTGTCTAGAGCCATCTTTTCCCAAAGCTTTCACTGTTGTTTGGGTCATTAGGGATAGGTTTTATGTGAAGTTTTTTTTTTTCTGAGAATGATCAGCCTCATATTGAGCCACTTCTCATATATTCTGTGAAATGGGGTTTCCTCTTTATATCACAGCATAAGGTTGCACAGTAACGCAATTGAAAAACAATTTCCCTTCAGCTGAATGGAATAATTCATTCTTAAAGCGAAACAAATCCCAATTAATATCATGCCTGTGCCAAAATATCAAAAGATCTAGAGCATGTTTAAGTACTACAGAAGTGTCCTCATACTTCCAGCAGTTACTATTTGGCCCAAAAAAGG
>NC_043004.1:33538940-33548940 GCF_006345805.1 Octopus sinensis
CGTCTGTCTCTCTCCTTCTTTAATCTCTCAACTGGCATGACACCATTGATGACGGTGAATTTACATCCCTGTAACTTAGCGGTTCAGCAAAAGACACAGACACAATAAGTACCAGGCTTAAAATGTAAAAATAAGGGCTGGCGTCAATTGATTCAACTAAAAATTCTTCAAGGCTGTGCCCCAACATGGCTGCAGTCTAATAACTGGAACAAGAAAATAAGATGAAAGACAAAAGACACTTGACTAATAAAGAGCACTATGTGAATACTTCGACTTTGGTGCCACTGAAAATTTGGTAAAATGCAAGATGTTCCTCATTAAAATATATGTTGGGATGCAAAAACCATTGAATTTAAAATATTTTGGTTAACCTTTGCAAATTTTCTGCAAAATAAAGAGAAGATGGCTCATTAAATGGCATATTCATGATTTAAATATTCTTCAGTTCTATATTTAAGAGATGAGGAATTATATACATTATTTACATTATTTACATTTGACGGATATTTGTCCTCATCTTCTTTGTTGTTAACACAACATTTTGGCTGAGATACCCTCCAGCCTTCATTGGGTGCCTGAGTTCTCATTCCTAAGGTATTTTTCGATGTTGTTATTATTATTATTATTATTATTATTATTATTATTATTATTATTATTATTATTATTATTATTATTCATGTTTTACCTAAGTACTTATACTCGGAATCTTGGGTTAGTAGCCTGCGCTCTTAACCACTACGCCATATGCACACAGGCATATGGTGTAGTGGTTAAGAGCACAGGCTACTAATACCAAGATTCTGAGTACGATTCCAGGCAGTGACCTGAATAATAATAATAATAATAATAATAATAATAATAATAATATAATAATGATAATGATAATAATAATAATAATAATAATAATAATAGAAATAACATCGAAAAATACCTTAGGAATGAGAACCCAGATTCGAAATTTCCCCAAGACACCTGATGAAGGCTGGAGGGTATATCAGCCGAAACATTGTGTTGGAACAAACATTGATTGGAACAAACAAGATAAGGGCAAATATCTGTCAATTGTAAATAATGTAAATAATTAAATAATCTTGTTATGTTGCATTTGGTGATTTCCTTGTTAACAAACTACCTTGCCCTTCACTTTTCTCTGCCAATGCTACCTGTACTTATCACTAAATCACTAGAATGTGCTGATATCTTTGAGTTACAAAATATTCAATTGTCTT
Organism: Octopus sinensis; assembly: GCF_006345805.1. Classification (NCBI taxonomy): domain Eukaryota; kingdom Metazoa; phylum Mollusca; class Cephalopoda; order Octopoda; family Octopodidae; genus Octopus; species Octopus sinensis. Next base: position 33,540,170 of record NC_043004.1, read on the forward strand.
GGAACTTGTCATCGTTTCTACCACAGTGATGAGGAAAATTTTTGTAGAGTTAAAAAACAAACAATTGGGAAAGAGAAAAAAGTATTAAAAGTTTTGACCAATAAACTTTCTTGCTTTACTTTTTTCTTATGAGGATTGTTTTCAATAAATTATTTACAAATATTTTATTGTGCATAGAAAAGACAACTGGACTGTAACATGTTTGAAAGATTGGAACAAAAAATTTGAATTCAAATGAGACCAAAAGTATGAGAAAAAAAGTGTTACCTTCTAATTCTGGATATGAAGGACTACCAAAATACAACCTTATCTCTGCATTATATTTTAAATAAATTTTAGTAAATTTAAATTCCAAGGATGTTTACTGTTGTTGATTTAGTTAATGATGTCTTTCCCTCTTTCACTGCAGATCTCAGGTTAATAAATTAAAATTTATTGGTTCACTTGACTGTCAGATAAAATTTCACATTGCATTTCATGTTCCTGTATCCTGGTGTTGAATGGCTAAAGATATATTATTTTACTCACCTCTGAATAACAGCATAATGTAAATTGAAAAAGAAAAGAAACTCCTGTTCCTTAACAGTGTATTTTCTTTAAAAAAAATCTCATATCTGTTTTAACATAGTAAATGTCCACATTATTTGTTGATCCAGAAAGATAAATGCATTTAAGAAACAATGGCCAGTACAATAAAAACATAAATATTTTCTCACATACGGTGGGTGCTTTATGAGATAAACAAAAATCACGAGATTTATCAAGTGAAACTAGGAAGAAATAAGAAATAAAAAGTATTGTGGAAGGGTTAGAGATTGTATGTAGTGATTGTAGCAATCGGATATGTGATGTAGCAAAGGAATGACTAATACATCACTTAAAGAACGTGACATTTTGTTAACTAAGAAAGAAATTCTGTGAAGGAACTGAAATATCTTGACATGCACTCCATTAAAATTCTGAACATTTCTCTAAGGCAACAGCTATTGTAGCGAAGACACAACTACTCAACACTCCAGCAAACCGAGATATAATTCACCAAAGTTAAACGCTCACTTTACAGCAGTAAGTAATTTGCCTCTCGTTGTAAATCTTTCAACCAATGCATTCCATACTTTTTATCAAGGTGTCATTCATTCAACCAAACTGAGAAATGTTTCACAAATACAGGAGGTATTTTATTAACAAAAGAGATTTTGAAATGTACTCACCATGTGATCTGTTTTAAATCTTGAGTTTATTATATGGCAGATCAATACATTTCATTTGTAGTGATCCTATAACGGTGCACGCGCACGCACCGTCCATTTTCTATTTCGCGCGTGCGAGTGTTGGTGCCTTCACCAAGGCACAGAAAGGAAGGGCCCTCTCACGCATGCGCGAACCACCGGAAGCACGACCCTTTTGCCTACGTGGTAGTTAGCCGAGGCAAGGGGGTCGTAAGACGTTTGACCACTGGCAGCAGTCAGCGGGGACTTGAGACAGTAGCGACTGAAGGCGACGGTCACGATATATTTTCTCTCCGTTCGAACTTGATTCTAGCAGCACCATACCAAAAGGCCTTTAACCAAATTGTTGCAGACCAACATCGTCTCCATTGTTCGACGCCATCTTTAACCCGTTCTGTTTTTAGCGGCTGAACATTGTAAATATTACAATCGATTAACTTTCAGCCTTACGCGCCCAGAACCAAGGACATCAGATAACCACTTATTGTTACTGTTACCAAGAAAGAGAATAAAGTAGTATATATATCTTTTACGACTGCGTCTTGTTGTTTCTGACTGGTAGAATTCTGGATTATTAAAGCAACGGCTAGTGATTGCCTCTTGTACCCCGAAAGTACAAGAGAGAATATATACACTCACTAAGTTCGTTACACATTCATTTGAAATGCAGACCTACATATAATACCATAATTCAAAAATGCTTTACTTTGTTTCTTTTCTGGTATCAAGAATTTCAGGAAGAGTAGAACTAAAAATAGTTAAATTTTAAAATTGCTCTGTCTCTTACATTCTGAAATTGAGTTAGACTTTGGTGAAACTTTATGAATCAAGATATTCATAGTTCATTAAACTATCATTATAATTACACTGCAATTGTCAAGATATTTTCTCTTTTTAAATGTGAAGTTTAACCCTTTTTTTACCAACCCACCTGAAACCACCTCTAGCTCTATAGTACAAATGTCTTATTTTCAACATTGCTGAATTAAAAATCTTCCACAGAACCTTAGTCACAATTTATGTTCCTAACATTTGCTCAATGATAACTACGTTATTTCACTTAATTCTTTGTTATATTTAAAATTAATTGAATAGAACACAGAGTCTCTCAACAGAAATATGGTAACAAAAGGGTTCAATCTGAACAGTTAAACATAGAATCCATGCCTTATTTTCAACTATACAGTTTGGTAATGTAGATATAAGAATCGAATTCGAAATCAAATTCAATGACTGGCATTCATGCTAGCGGAGCGCTAAGAGTACCATATGAGGGAGATCAGGGCCAGAGCAACAAGCTGGCATCTGAGCTGATGGCACGTTAAAAACACCATTCGTGCGTGATCATTACCTGTGTCGCCTTATTAGCACTTGTGCTAGTGGCACGTGAAAAAACATTCGAGCGAGGTCGCTGCCAGTGCCGCTGGACTGGCTCCTGTGCAGGTTGCACATAACAAGCATGTGTGGCCGTTGCCAGTACCGCCTGACTGGCCCTCGTGCTGGTGGCATGTAAAAGCACCCACTACACTCTTGGAGTGGTTGGCATTAGGAAGGGCATCCAGCTGTAGAAACATTGCCAGATCAGATTGGAGTCTGGTGCAGCCATCTGGTTCACCAGACCTCAGTCAAATCGTCCAACCCATGCCAGCATGGAAAGCAGACGTTAAACGATGATGATGATGATGATGATGATGAAGAACCATTCTTCTCAGTTTCTCTCTCCCTATTCTCTACTTTACACTCACTTTCTTGTACTTTGAGACTAAACACCGATATTCCACCAACCCCAACTGTATCACTTTTGTCAGTTGCTCCAGCCAGCGACCCTTATATAATGCAGGGTAGCCATACATCGTCTCTATCGCAGGACACTGGTTCCTGTCCCTCTGTCAAGGTTTAGCCTTTCAACGCCTGGCATAAAGTCACCTTCTTCTCTATTACATCTCTATCCAGTTGGCGTGGGTGGCTTCTTCTGTCTTGTAAGTTATTTGGTGACCTTTCTTGTGCCAGTGGCACCAAGTACATTCTGAAAAAAAGCACCAAGTACACTTTGTAAAGTGAGTGGAACTTGAGAGGAGATCCAACTTTAGAGACCATGGCAAAGCAGACATTGGAGCTCAACACAGTTGTTTGGTTCCCCATAGGCTGTTGTACTGTCTAACCCATTGCAGCATGGAAGATGGACCTTAAAAGATGATGATGACGATGATTCCATACCAGAATTTTTGTCTCAAATATTCTAAATGTTTAACCAATGTAACATTACTTTTTCTTGTAAATGTGTGTGTGTGTGCGAGTGTGTGTATGTGTGTGTGTGTGTGTGAGTGTGTGTGTGTGTGTGTGTGTGTGTGATTCATAAATATTTTGAGGTTAAATCTGATGTAAAACAACAAATTAACGTTGACTTGATTTCTCCATTAGACCAGTTTCAGAAAGACAATCCATCATGCTATCTCTAAATTATCTTGTTAAATAAGGTTATTTAGCTTAATTATGCAAAATTCAAATTATTACTTAAGTGTTAGTCGATGTACTTGGCAATTCAACTTTGAAATTATTTGAATACCAATTTATTAAGAAAGTGAAAATTTTTGTATGTTGTGTTTTCTTTAGATTTCCAGTTCAGCCTCTCATTTGACAAAATTAACCAAAACAGATGCGTTTACTGACATTAATAGGAACTGACACAAATTATATTTTTCTTTTACTTTCAATAAAACAAATAATATCCCTTAACTCTGCGAAAACACATATTTATTTTGTTTCTCAGAATTAGAGCAATAATTCTTAAAGCTCTCTGGATGAATTACGTAAAAATCAATTATTTGAATAAAATGAATAAAATTGCTCACAGACTTTAAAATAATCGAGATTTTTCTGCTAAAATATTTGCTAACTGATCCATGGAAAATGCTGTTTGAATTTCATACATTTCCATTTATTTCTGATTTCAAAAATCTAGGCCTAAAATCTTTGATTGTATTTGAAATTAGTTTTCATTTTAAATTATTCAAACAAAACAGATAATACAATTCTGTGATTCCTGTGCTGGTGGCATGTAAAAAGGCACCATCTGAACATGGCTGATGCCAGCGCTGCCTTGACTGGCTTCCGTGCCGGTGGCATGTAAAAAGCACCAACCGATCATGGCTGTTGCCAGCCTTGCCTGGAACCTGTGCCGGTGGCATGTAAAAAGCACCCACTACACTCACGGAGTGGTTGGCATTAGGAAGGGCATCCAACTGTAGAAACACTACCAGATCAGACTGGAGCCTGATGCAGCCTTCTGGCTTCCCAGACCCCAGTCGAACCGTCCAACCCATGCTAGCATGAAAAACGGGCGTTAAACGATGATGATGATGATATTTGTGTGCTTCAGGATTTATATTCTGTACCCTGCTTATATTAGGCAGACTGGTGCCTTCCTCATCTTGATGGTTGATTTCACTACATATCAGCTGTTGTGCAGCATTCTTCAGGTGTCTTGGGTTGAACTTGATTGTTGAATCGTAATTCTAATACAGCAACCAAGTCCAATAAAAGACAACTAATGAAGGATTGGAGCATACAACAACCAAAGCATAGTGAAATCAACAATCAAGATGAGGACACCATTCTAACTATTATGAACAGTATGCACAAAGCAGAAATGAGTCATGGTTTTTCTGACCATGCATTACATAGTTGCATATGTATATACATATATATATATGTATAAGGGTGAAAAGGAACACACGAGTTGATATATATGAAAAAACAAGTCAAAATAGAAAATGCTAAAATAATTTTATAAAGAACATTTCAGTACCGGTTTCGGTCATTTTGAGACCTTTTCAACTGTAACAATTAAATAATTAAATTTAGAAAAATTAGAAGAAAAGTTTTTTTAAAGGAATATTTGTATAGTGTTCAAATATAAGTGGCATTCTGCCTTTCTCTGTCTCCTTGTTTGCGCTTGTGTGCTCGAGGTCGTTGTGAATTCTTGGTAGGGTAGAAGAAGAAGGATGATGAGGAGAAGGGGTGGAAAAATTTGGGAGTGCCTTGATTGTCGTATTTTGAATGGTCAGTTGCAGTTCAATTCAGGAGAATATTTCTATTGAAAGGTTTGTTTATGGAATTTGCGTAGGTGTTATACTAAAAAGCATTAGTAATAAAGTTAAGAGGTAGAAGGTGGAGAAGAAGAAGAGAAGAAGAAGAAGAAGAAGAAGAAGAAGAAGAAGATGACGATGTTGATGATTATGATGATGATGAAGAAGAAGAAGAAGAAGAAGAAGAGAAGGAGAAGAAGAAGATGATGATAATGATGGTGATGATGATGACGACGATGATGATGATAATGATGATGATGAAGAAGAAGAGGAAGAAGAAGAAAAAAGAGAAGGGAGAATATGAATGGGTGAAAGTAGTGAGGTGTTGTATGACTTGAAGTTGGCATGTTATGGATTATAGCTGTGATTGGGGCTGATTTGCGATGGATTCTTTGGAATGTAATATTTGTCTGTGTATTTCTTTTATTCTAAAGTTGAGGTATATTAATCGTTTGTCGTAGACCCGTTAAGAAGTGGCCTGTATTTTGTAATAAAGAGAGTTTCTTTACTTATTCGTTGTATCGAGGTTGTATCGTCCCTAAATTGGTAGAGGGGGAAAATCCTGAAGCCTGATGTTTTGTTGTTGGCGCAAGTATCTATGTGTTGGCTGAAAGCTATTTTTCTGTTTTGGGAAATTTTTATCTGGGATCTGTGCAGGGCCATTCTTTTACGCAAACTATTTTTTGTTTGGCCTATGTACTGCTCTTGACACCCGGAGCAGGTTAGTGAGTATATTAGGTTCTCCGAAGCACATGTAAAGTTGCTTTTCACTGTAAACCGTTGTCCCTGTTTGAAGGAGAACTCTGATCCCTCAATTAGATAATCGCATATCCCGCAATTGGGTCTTCCACATTTTTTTACTGTCGGCTTCTGTGTTGAAGAGTGAATTCGGGCTTGTGTTAGAAGACTTTTCATAGATTTAGGCTGTCTCTTGCTTTTTATGATCGTGTGTGTTTGGAGGATTGTGTTCATTCTGTGGTCTTTTTTTAGGAGGGGTATGTTGTGGAGGATGGTGCCGAAGGCTTCGTTATTGAGAGGGTTGTGTGTGGAGATGTATGGTAAGGCTTTTGGTCGTAAGTTTTTCTTTGATTTGGGATGTCTCAGTTCCTTGATGTTAAGTTGAAGGGCACGTTGAATGCACTTGTCAATAAGTGAAGGTGGATAGTTCCTGGTGATAAGGGTATCTTTTAGTTCTTGTAGTCGTGTGTCTCTGGTGTTTGCATTAGAGACTATAGTGCATATTCTTTTTGCTAGATTGAAGGGGATATATATATATATATATATATATATACACATATACATATACATAAGACACCCGTTGTTTTTGTCCTGCTATTATTATTATTGTTTTTTTTGTATTTATATTCGTGTGGCATCGTCCATTTTTCTCTCCTTGTTTCGTATACAATCGATCCTTTTTCCAAGAAATCTAATGCTCATAGCTTAGTTTTCCTTGGGGCTGGCCTAATCGGAGCGATCTCAAGATTAATCAGCCAAAATTACGAGGATGATCCGGTTCTTGACTGAAGATTAGAGGCTTCAAATGACCCATCCATTTTTTGTGTCATCTATTTGAATGTTTTGCGTTCTTGTCCCATTTTGTATTTTTATATATATTTTCTATATATATATATATATATATATATATGCATATATACATACATACATACATACATACATACATACATACATACATACATATATATATATGCACACACACACATGTACACATAAATATATGTGTCTATGTGTATGTGTGTATGTATATAGATATATTTTCCTTAGATTAATAGATAAACATTTCACACTTACTTCCTCTCTTCACTCCTACCCACCTCTTCTCTTCATTGAAACCCCACCCCCAACCTCATGCCCCCACACATCCACCACACTCCCACCCCTGCCCCACACACACACTTACACATGCACACACTTAAACACGCACACACTTACACATGCACACACACACAACAAAGTCACTAACCCTATTCACATACACACATGCACACACACATATTTAATTGTATCAATTAACCAGTTCCAGTATGTAAATTTAAATTAAATCAAATTTAATTTCTGTAATTGAACTAATTGGATAAGGAAACGGCTGTAGGACATGAATTTCATTATATGGATTTGAATATCATTGAATAAACTAATGTTTGTATATCAATTTCTTCATTTTCTTCCTTTTCTCATATATATATATATATATATATATATATATATATATATATATATGTGAAATTTTGTAACGATGTTTTTACACTTTTACCATTGATAAACAAAAAATATGGTAACAAAAGGGTTCAATCTGAACAGTTAAACATAGAATCCATGCCTTATTTTCAACTATACAGCTTGGTTATGTAGATATAAGAATCGAATTTGAAATCAAATTCAATTGAAACTAATTTGGTACATATGTAAATAAATGTATTTTAAACATTCACGAGTTTTTGAAATTTAAGTGCATTTTCAGCAACACATTTTCCTATATATTTTTTTCCTGCGTGGAAACACCACTCCCACTTTTGCTATATATATATATATATATATATATAAATATATAAAATCAAGATGAGGGTGAAAAATTGGACATTAATTTAATAACATCAATTTAACACCAGTGGAGTTAATTTTCTGGAGAACAATTCTTAGTGGTTGAGACCTTAACGGATCTTCTTCTAGCGTAAGGGTTTCCACATAGTGGTTCACCCTTATATTTATGTATATAAATATATATATATATATGTATATATATATATATGTTTATATATATATATATAAACATATATATATGATGATGATGATGATGACGATATATATATATATAATGATGGTGATGATGATGATGATGATATATATATATATATATATATATATATATATATATATACATATATATATATATATATATATATATATATATATATATGAACATATATATATATATACATATATATATAAATAAATGAAAGAATGGTGTTGAACAATGATTTAACAAAATTATCGCGATGGGCTCTGTGTGGGCAGTCATTTAAAAGTTTTTGTTCATCTTGATGCTGACATAAGTTCCTTGTTTTTCCTGATGAGAAGGCGGCATAATGCACCCCTTATTCCTTCGAAATTAGGAATATGCAGCCTTCGGAACATATGTCGAGAATAAAGGAATTTTGTTAAATCGTCGTTCAACTCCATTCTTTCATTTATTTGTATTAAAAAAACACACAAATTTCCACACGAAAGCACGTGATCTCTGCCCTTGGCATGTAGCTTCAACCGTGTTTTTCTGACGCGAATTTGCTACCCAGGTATCGGTTAACCAAATTATCCATACTAAGATAATTCATTCAACTACTTATATATATATCTATATATATATATATATCTTATATATGTATATGATGGCAGATGTAATGTACAAGAATTATCCCCCTCACCAAAAAACAAC